>NW_020227137.1:46908-71663 GCF_003070985.1 Temnothorax curvispinosus
TCCTCTTCCTCTTCCTCTTCCTCTTCCTCTTCCTCTTCCTCTTCCTCCTCCTCCTCTCCTCGTCTTCCATCATTATTCGTTCGATCACCTCGTCGATGCCCGGGGTGAAAATATCGTCTAATTCCGGTTCTTTTTCTTCTTCCCTTCCTGGTAAAATGTAACATTTCGTTATTTCTTTTATTCGTTGCTAAATTTTTATTTTAAGTTATTTTTTAAAACTTACATGGCGTAAATACGGCCGAATCGGGTGAGCTTACAATTCTCACCTCCTCTTCTTCTACTGCTTCTTCTTCTTCTTCCACCTCCTCTTCTTCATCTAAAACAGCATAAATTATATTTGTTTTATTACACAAATATTGTAAGTGTTAGCTTTTACGTGTTATTATTAAATAGTCTCTTACCAGAAGATAAATCGATAACGGGGATGTCTGCGGGTGGTGCCTCGATTCTAGCTTTTCCTATAAAATTTAATATTTATAATATTCGTTATTTTTAATAATTAATTAATTTTATTATTTTTAACTTACGTGCTGGTACTGCCTTCTCCTCAGCAATGTTCTCTTCCGCTCGACGTCTCTGTCCTCGTCGGACCGGTTGGGCAACGGCAATGCGGTTCTCCACTATTAAATTAATTTAAATTTTAGTAATAAAAAAATTCCTGTAAAATTCGTAATTTATTGCATATCCCCGCAGGGTTCGCAATCTACTATCTTTTCTCTCACTTTAACTCTTTGGACCAACGGCTTAACGTCTTTCCGAAAGACGGAGCCCAGTTTTCTCAGCACAAGAGCCTATCTTGCACGGAAGGGCGCAGCTATCGGAAAAACATTCCATGCTTCATGTCTCTAGTGGACTCGAACCTGATTTCTCAGATTACGAGTCTGGCGTTCTACCACTAGACCACACTGCCGCTCTTTAAATTTTAGTAATAAACACCACTATATTAAAATTTTAAGGTACAATTTTTTATTTCTAACGTTTACCTATTCTTTCGGCGTTACGACGCAGGAATCTAGCTATATGGCCTCTTCCTGCGTCTTCTTCTTCGTGGCCAAAAACTTCGCGCATTTCTAACATGGAAAAAATGATGTCTACCAATCTTTCATTTCTCTTGCAGTAACCCAGTTCATGCATCACATATAACTGGGTACTGGAGCACCCGCGAAACGTCGTGCGAAAAGTCTATAATTCGCCTCTTTGTCGTTCGTCACGGCTTCCACAAACTCTCGTTGCACATCTGCATTTAAGCGATTGCTTAAATTGCAGCTCACTTTGAAAAACTTCACCAAAATTACGCGGAAAGACATTTTCGAAGCACTTCACTTGCCTGACTAACTAAAAGCGTGCAAGACGACTCCAGTACGATCGGACAAGTAAGGACTAACTCTTAGCTATAGCGTTACAGGCTATTTGTAGCCTGTTGAAAATATTTCAAAAAACTTATAGAATAAAAGTGTGACAAAAATTGTCTAATTAAGGCATTGGTTGGCAAATTCGAGGCTTTCCCCATTTTTTTCCCACCCTCCCTTACGTATGGAAGGGAAAAGATTTCGGAGAAAAAGTTATCTTATGCCATAAGTCCCCGTCTACAATAGGTGTTTTTTTAAGTCCTAAGCCTTATGCTTTATGCTCTACACGGTGACGTATTTCCGGCTTTGAGCGTTCCTTGCGATGCTCTAAGCCCTAAGCTCTAGACCCAAAGGGTGTTGACCAACTCCCATCTTTAAAAGCCTAGGACTTGAGACTTAGAACCTATGTAATTTCTCTCTAAAAACAAAGACTAGCTCTTAAGCACCTGTCTTGTAGATGGACACTAAACCCTTTTCCGTCTTGTTTACGAAAACATATTCTTTTATCTAAGGGCTTACAAAAAATTCTATATTAATTTCTAGTAATGTTTTATGCCAACATGTAACTAGAAGGATTTATTATCGCATCTCAGAAATTTATTGATTTATTGCTTTCAGTATAAAAAGAGATTGGTTAACTTTTATACAAAAACATACTTTTATCTAAGAACACAATCCTCCATTGAATTTTTTTACTAATGTTATATATCCCATCAACTAGAAGGATTTATCACTACACCCCGAAAAATTTATTGATTTATTGCTCCCAACATAAAAAGAGATCGGTTAAATTTTACACAAAAACATTTTTTTATCTAAAAACTTACAAAAGATCCTCTATTGAATTTTTTTACTAATGTTATACGTACCAGCATTTAATTAAAAGGATTTATTACTACAACTCGGAAAATTTATTGATTTATTGCTCCCAGCATAAAAAGAGATCAAATAGATTTTTGTTGTTTTGTCATTTCTTAGAAATATTTTAATTTAAAATTTAAAAATTTTTAACTATTGCACTTTTTGTATACAGTTGGAAAATTTGTGTTAAGGACATTCTCTCGTCCTTATACTACAGAAAATCGATTTTCTTAGGATTTTCTTGAAACTGTGAATATACGTTAATTTAGGTGTGCTTTATGCGTGGTATAAATTTCAGTACCTTTTCCGGTATAAAAAATAAAGATATTGAGCCTCAAAGTTTTAAAAAAAATTTTAAAATTTAATTTTTTTTAGTTTTGACATTTTTTTCCTTAGGTATATTAGAAATCGACGAGAGGAGCAACTTTGGTCCTCTTGGCCAACCTCGTATCTGTTACCGTTTGGCCTGGAAAACCTTTTCATTAGTAAAAGTTGAAACTTTGAGGCTCAGTATCTTGATTTTTTATACCGGAAGAGGTACTGAAATTTATACCACGCATAAAGCACACCTAAATTAACGTATATTCACAGTTTCAAGAAAATCGATTTTCTCTAGTATAAGGACGAGAGAACGTCCTTAAATGTAACATAAATCACATGTCCAAAACGGTCCACGCAAATTTTTGTGTTAATTTAACATAATATGGATGTGTTAAATGGTAACATTGATACTATGTAAATATTTTAACAGAAAAAAAATGTAATTTTGGTCGTAATTTGAAGTTAATTGTGTGTACAAATAACATAACTTTTATGTTGAAATTAACATATAAGAAATGTTTTTTTACATTTTACAAATGTAACAACTCAAACTTTTGATTAGTATAATGTGTAAAAGTTACACTGTTTATTTGTTAAAAGTTTATTTTTTAACAAAAGATTTATGTTAACATAACATTTTATTTTTGTTAAATGTAAATATAAGAAAATGTTATTTTTACATTCTAGTTGAAATGTTAATTTTTTATTAATATACATGTAAAGTGTTAGGTTTATAAATTATTATATATATTAAATAATTGAAATAAAAGCCGAGTTCCTCTTATAGTGACAATTCTATCTGGTTTTTGGACTGTTGTGATCCCTGTTTCGTCAACATTATAAATATCCTTTGCTTCGAATTTATATCTTTCAATGACATTCTGCAAATTGTCAAAGAACATATTTACATTAGTTTCGTTAAAACTAGTAGCACGAGACATACTGGTGGGTTGTGCACATCTTATAGATAGTTGTGGTTGTCTCTTCATAAAGTTTGTAAACCAATCTTTACTAACCATTTTGTTTTCTTGCCACTGAGATGGGTATGACAATTTATATTTGTTTGTCAACTCATATGCAAACTTTTTTATTTCTTTATAGGAGAAAAGCCGAAATATATATATATTTGATGCTCTTATTATATAATCTGCTATCATTTTTTCTTGGTCATCGCTAAAAACTTTGTTCCATGCTCTGTAACCTATCCTCGCCACAGAATTTTCACCATCTTTCGAAGCTTCTTCCCTTTTCTTCTTATATCTTGTCAAAGATATATGACGCAACTTATATTTCTTTGCAGCTGCTTGAATAGATGTTTATTTAAATCTTCGTATGCTTGTTCATAGACTGATACATCTCTATCAGTCTTTCTAACTCTGGTACGAGGCATTCTGAAATAATAATAGTTTAATTATAATCTAAAATGAAATAAACTGCAGCAGCCGGGGTCATGATGCCGTGCGTTAGCGTTACCACAGTCCACATACAACTTCCCGATTTTCCTTTACTCGCACTCGGCACTTTTCGAGCCAACGATAACTCAACCCATAGCTACCCAGACTAGATAGTCAATCATAATAGTTAATCACGGCGCGGGCGTCACCACGATTAGCGACGCCTCTTGTCCATTGGCTCCTGCACATACGTTTCCTGGGACGCGGAAACGCTTGCCGCGCGGCAATGAGCGGCGTCGAAACGCGTCGAGACTACGTCGAAACGTTTATTTTCGAAATCATATGCGCAGTCATCCCCACTTCTGTTATAGAGTAAAATCAACACTTCTTTTCTGTAAATTTTTACTTCTTATTTCTGTTAAAGAGTCAAATCAACACTCTTTTTCTGTAAATTTTAACACATTTAATAAATACGTTCAAATTGTGTTACTTTAACATATTTTTTTAATTATTTTAATAATTTTACATTTTATATTTGTTAAGTTCAATTAACATAGCAGACATATGTTAAATCTACACATGTATGTGTTGATTATTTAACACAAAAATTTTAACCAGCAGATTTTTTCACAAAAGTACAAAAATTTTCCAATTTAACCGAACATTTTATTAACAATTTCTCTTAGCTCCCTATAAACTCCCTATATATCGGAATTCGTAGTTTAAACTTTATCTTCTAAACAATTTAAATTACTTCATGCGCATGACTATACATATTTAGAAAAATCTAGAGTTTTCTAATGTTACGTCAGAACCCCGGAATTTAGGTATATTGGTTCGACGGATAGCGAAAAGGCTATCCAAGGGAGGGGGTTTGGGAAGACGTAACGAGATCTTTATGTTATCTCGGGTTCACGCTAGAAGGGCGCATGCCTCGAGCCGAATGCACTTTTCGAGAAACTCCAGTCGTGGGTTAACGTCCAAAAGGAACGCTATTACGCCTGCTGTGAGTTTCGTGCATTCGTGGTCCTATTTTTGGCCAAGGAAATTAATCTATATAACCAAGGATCGGACCTTGTGCGATTTTAGAGAGAGAGGGAGCTGAGGACGAGGCCTTATTTTAAGAAATGAATGGTAATACTTTTACAATTCATATACATTTAGTAATAACGAAAAGAATTTAGACACTTATTATGAAAAAAGAGATTCAGTAGAATTAACCAAAGTATAATTACAATACAATAGAAAGCAAATAATTATATCTACGTGTGTATATGTGTGAAGTGTGTGCGTGGGAAAGGCGCGGGTGTTACAATGGTATGGGGATCATCGAGCAGGATTTTGAGGGAAAAGAATCTGAATTAACTTGACATCCTGCTCGGTTTATTACAGAATCGTTATTATTGAATTTACATGGAAAGAAAGAAGAGAGAAATTAAATGGTGTAATGTATATACATATCGAGGATTATGCAAATTAAACAGGGAATTGAAAACATTTATATTAAATTAAATGTGGGCTGTATGTCGGACCGCAATAAAAATAAATAAGCAAATATGTCGTAGTTAAATGTACATAATTATTTAATTATATATATATATATATATATATATATATTACAAATCTGCGGTAGAGTTGAGACGAAATTTGAGAAATGAAATCCGAGGATTTGATAGACTTTTTGTAGAGAAAAAGGGTAAAGGTGAGAGAAAACTTGAGGAACTTAATACTTGCTGGCCCTTAGCGTCTTCTCCTCCCGACGGAGCTTCAAGATCTCGTGGGTCCGCAGATCGGCGGTGGTTTTCATCGGCATGGCGACCTCATGCTGAGGCTCAACGCGCACAGAATTTAGTTATAATAACGATAAGGTTGACAGCGCGAGTCGAGACTAGAAGCGATTGTTGAAACCGCGGGAGCAACAGAAATCTGTTTCACGTTTGAGTAAAAAGTACGGCTGGTAAATATGGCTTCAAGATAAGACGTCTCGGACTGGATCAGAAGTGACTCCAAGTGCGCAAAGTCACGATTTTTAATACAAAATTAAGGAGGCGGGATTATGTTTTAATCTAATTTGATTAGTGGAATTCTCTTCTGATCGTGACGTAAGTTTCGATTTTCCGCCTATCCTGGCGAGTTTCCCCAAAAATCGTCATTGTCTATGAGCAATTTTTAATTAGCGGCTATTCATTGGCGAGTACGTTATCACCTTGCCCTTTGACAGTCCCTTCCAGAGGCTTAACTTTATCAATCGCCGCGAGGCGTGGGTCTTAGGTCAAATCTGCGTTTCACGGAAAAGCGTGAGATCAGCTCGCCCGTGACCCGAGAGGTCACCCAGATTCTTATGGCGTTTTTAATTTATTGCGCCCTATGCCACGAAATTTCAAGATAATTGAAATTTTGTGCTTCATTTTGTGGAATTAGATGGATTGCGACAAACAAGTCTACAATTTGCCTATTTTATTAGGCTCGAGTCTTCTGGAAGGTTTCGTCATTTACTATTTAATGAGCAATGACAGTTGGAGTGCATCCACTTCGTCAATTGATAACCGCTATTTTATGGTTTCCGTCTGTTTCGTGTGATGAAATGAGTGATTCCACGAAAGAAAGAAATCGTGGGGCCAACAGGACGTAACAGTAATTTTTATCTGCGCGCGCAGACTAATTTTTCTAAAACGTTGCAGACGAAGTTAACGTTGACTAACGTTAGGAAGTCAAAATCATTCGAGTCTCATCGTTCGAAGCGACAAGTTCGCCAGTGAAAAAGTATAACTCTCTCATCTGACTTTTTGATTAGTGTGCCAGCCGATATTACGAAGAAATAAGAACAATGGCTAGTCACAGAGAAGACACTAATAATTCTGAGAAGCGGATGTTCACTCGCGATATTCCTGATAAGGGATGCGACTTCGAGAGAAGAAACGAGCAATTACATACACTGCTATCGACAACATATGGACTCAACAGTTCCCATACGAAGAGAATTCGTGTGGGTTTGCAAGCAACATCCAAGGGAGTTTTCGTGCCGTTGGTCGAATTAACCGCAACTATGCGGACGGCGTTTATTTCGACGAGAAATTGTGGCAGCAGTTTCAAGAGAACATAGGACTTGTGAGCGAATATTTAAATGGAGAAACCAAATTGAAGCCGAATTCTATCTCCATTAACAATATCTCCGTCAATTTTACCTACGGCCTACGGAGCAAGATCTATTTTGCTGGCATACAAGGAAAACGAGGAGAATACTTCCACCAGGACGGATCAACGAACAGACGAGGACAATTGTTCACCAAGAAACGAAGAAACGAAAAACATATGCAGTGGCAATTGTGATGCAGAATACTACATTTCTCGGACTGAAAAATATTGCGAAATGCATCGATGCACATTTATCACATTTAAAATCAGTGGCCGATAACGTCAACGATTGCGCGCGTTATCGATGAAAATATTGTAAAATTAACTCTCAGAGGAAATTACAACGACATTGAGCGTAATGTACGTACGCAAATAACCGATTTAACTTTCCTTGATATGTATTTTAATATAGTATTTTTAGAACTTATTTTGCTGCGCTTTACCGAAATCCGCCGTATAATTTTGTCGAATTGCGGATTGTAAATTTTATAACATTATTGTTTGAACAATTTATCTACAGCCTTGCTTTACAAGCGACTAAATTGTATTTTTTCCCATGAAGAAGAATTTGTAACAATAAACATTTTTTGTAACTTCTACTTTCATCTGTTTTTCTTCAATCCTCAAATCAGTTGTTTTCACGGCTACTCAAAATCAGCTGTTTTCACGGATACTCACAATCAGTTGTTTTCGCGGCTACTCACAATCAAAATAAAGTGACATTTCTGTTAGTATAAAATGGCAAACTGAAATCTTTTTTGTTATATCTGTAATGGGAGATTTCCTTTAAGAACAATGCTTTGTATTGATGGAGAAGAAAATTCTGGTAAACTAGAAATAGCTATTCATAGACGAAATGCTTTTAATTTGCCTCCTTTGGATGTAACTGATCGTACACGACTATGCCTTAATTATAATCGGTCAATTCTTGAAGAGATAAGAACTGTTGAACAAGATCCTGGCTGCTTGAGATTAAATGTTGTAACCCAAACTAACAACGACACTTGTCTCATTTGTAATGCCCAGTTTGATTTGCATCGACTTTCAATGGAGTGTAAGGCTAATGTTTTCATTTCTAGAAATATTTTTATTCCTAGCTGAAAATGTCAAATCATATAGACATCATTTGAATGATCGAGGTTATCTTCTACCACCTCTGTTAATTGGTTTACGTTTTGTCAATAGATCATATCTGATAAGAGGACCATAACTCCAAATATTCTTACAAAGTCTACGTGATGTAGCTATAAGTATGACCAGAATAGAAAATAAATATAGTTTCAATGATGAGGAGTTCAAAAGCTTTTGTCCTTTAACGAAAGAACAATTCCGAGAATTATTCACTTATTGCAATAGAGTCCCTTGTGCTGGTGGTTACAGATATGTCAGTAAAAAAGACCTATTACTTTTTTTATGTAAGTTGCGACAGGGACTTTTGAACGAATTCCTCATTCATATGTTCCAGTATTCGAGTAGACAAGCAACAAATATAGCTATTGCAACTGTGAGACAGTCTTTGATGTTGCGTTTTGTACCTAACAATATTGGCTTTGATGCTATAACACGCGACGTTTATATTGCTAGATATGTTACGGAATTCGCCAATAAGTTGTATAACCCGGAGCCTGATATTCCTCGAGTTATTGCAGCCATCGATGGTACTTACACTTTCATCCCAATAAGTACCAACTTCAGAGCACTACGACAGTCGTATTGCGTACACAAAAGCCGCCATTTAGTCAAACCGCACTTAATAGTTGCACCCGATAGCTACATTCTTGATATCCAAGGTCCATACTTTTTTGATAGTCGTAACAATGATGCTGCTATTTTACAAAACGAGTTTGATAGAGATGCTGAAAGAATGAGGCAATGATTTCAAGAGAACGATATATATTGTAATTGTTGATCGTGGATATCGAGATGCTACTGTATTATTAAATCGTGTGGGCATTTCTTGGAAGATGACAGCACAACTCGAACATGGCGAACATCACGTGGCTTAACACTGAAAATGCTAATGCTTCGCGTTTAGTTACGAAATCGAGGTGGGTAGTAGAAGCTAGAAATGGACATATTAAATCAATCTTTAAATTCTTTGATCAAGTCATACAAATCCAACATGTTCCACATATAGGAGACTTTTACCGGATAGCTGATGCAATAATTAATAAATATCACCCTCCTTTAACAATGGAAGGTCCTAATATTAAATTAGCTCAACTATTACTTAAAAAGGCAAAGGAACCAAACGTTCTTCAAGCACTTGTAGAAATAGAAAATCTTCACAGGCGAAACGCTCAAAGATGGATTCGTTTAGATGCAGCACACTTAGATGATTTCCCAATTCTAACAATTGACCATTTGAAGGATTTCACTTTTGGTACGTATCAAATAAAACTATCTCCTTCATATGTGCAAGATAAGTTACGTAGAGATGATGATGAAGAATACCAAATTAAGATGTTACAAGAAGACCGATTACCTTGGCCAGGTTTGATGAGAGTTAGAGTATATTCTAGATTTCGTAACGCGACGAAGATAGTTTATGAGTTTTTTTTATGTAATAAATAAATATTGAACATGCGAACCAGCCAACTAAGGCAAGAAGTTGATCCGACCAGCTAAGGCAAGGCCGAGGATTGTGTGTCAAACCATTAATGAGTTCCTACAAGAAGTGATGCAATCGATATCCTGAGGAATTTTGTCTTCGGTTATACTATTCTTGTGGACGATTTCCAGCATCTTGCACACTCTGGATAGCATATCGATCAACTCTTGAAGAAAGAGAAAATGACCAAGTGGAAGAGGAGGATAATCCGATAGAAGGTCATTATTATACTTGCAAATCTGGCGCTGGAACAGTCGGCACCTGTGCTGTCATATGGTACATAGGATATGCAAGACATCAGGAAAATATTCACTATCCTTCTGCAAGACTGATTCAGAGTGTGCAAGATGCTGGAAATCGTCCACAAGAATAGTATAACCGAAGACAAAATTCCTCAGGATATCGATTGCATCACCTCTTGTAGGAACTCATTAATGGTTTGACACACAATCCTCGGTCTTGCCTTAGCTGGTCGAATCAACCCTTCTTGCCTTAGTTGGCTGGTTCGCATGTTCAATATTTATTTATTACATAAAAAAAACTCATAAACTATCTTTATTGCTTATCCCCGCAGGGTTTGCAAGGCGTTTTTATAAGGAACGTTACCCAAACCTTTACACTACTACCCTTTTTCCTCTCACTTTAACCCTTTAGACCAACGGCTTAACGTCTCTTTCCGAAAGACGGAGCCCAGTTTGCTCTGCACAAGAGCCTATCTTGTACGGAGGGGCGCAGCTTCGGAAAAACATTCCATGTTTACATGGCTCTAGTGGACTCGGTAATTATTTAGTTTAGGGGCCTTACTTCAAATCTCGATGGCTTTTCTCCTCTGCACCCTCCCCCATGCATGTACTTTATAATTTCGTTTTACAACTTAGCATGTACTTTATGTTGTAAAGCGAGGTCCACGCAGCCTACCGGCGGAATGGGTGCGGGAGAGGGGGGGCCGAAAACCCCCCCCTCGCACCCCCCGTTGTGTGTGTGTGTGTGCTTTCCACGCATAATTAAACTAATGAAACTCCCAGCGTGAGACCTAACTGCTTGAATCGAGATGCTTGGTTATTCTGCACGATTGATTCATTTAAAATTGGCGCAGTTTTACATGCGCGTGCGACCACTGAGCATGCGCATGTGGCCGCAGGGCACGTTCAGTGTTGCTACATGTCGTCGGTATGACAGGAATCATAACCTGATTCCTGTCAATTTTAACGTTTAATATCTCGCGTCGCGGGGCAGAGCGACACTTTTTTCTGCCAGATTCTTTCGTTTCGTACAAAAACGCGTCGATTGAGCATATTTACATCGAGGTTTGAGGTGAGGCCCCTAAACTAAATAATTACCGTGGACTCGAACCTGGTTCCTCAGATTACGAGTCTGGCGCTCTACCACTAGACCACACTGCCGCCTTACTTATTTATTATATATATATATATGTAAAAATCGATTTTTATTTATTTCGTGAATAAATATCAATGTATCACTTATACTTATAACACACGTCTTACTACTGTGGATGACCGTATTTCACTACTTTGACCCTTTATATCTTGGGAAATATTGACTTTTGGGACTTGGTGCAATGATAACTTTTTATCAGCATGGCGAAAACTATAACATAGTGAAATTTCAGTCAATTTGACCGAAAACCATTTTTCCGTGGTTTTGTGCAGGGTCCTTTTTCGAATGTGCTCAATAATAAAAACTTTTATTTAAAACGGAATAATTTCGTCACGTCAGGTACGAACTTGTCCGTTCCTGTTTTACAACCTTATTTCGCAGGAAATAAGTCTCACGTAGGCAAATTTTTGAAGCCAAGCGTATTTGATTATTTCGTAAACTCTTTGTCCAGACATAAGTCCTAAAAATACACGGTCATAAATCATGAAAACTATTCTCTAAAACAGCGAACACAAAGCGAACCTGGAGGTCGATTCTGTATCCGTTCTTTTTTCTTCCCCTACCCTCGAAGCAAAACACTCTTAAAAATTCCACTTTCCGTTTTCAGCATCTTAGCGTCCTATCCTTTTTTGAGCTTAGCGTCGTCTAACACGTGCTCTTGCCAAAATGACGCTGGTCGGCTTTTCCGCTATTTTTCTGCGTGACTTCAGCGTTGTCCACCACTTGCAGTCCCAAAAAGACGCTGGACACCTTAGGCGGGAGAGCCAGTCAGACGCTGGATAGGTATGGGGTATCCAATCAAAACGCTCCATTTAGTTACTATTTTGAATCCGACATTTTTGTTTCGTAGTCGTCTACCACGTGCAGTCCCAAAAAGACACTAGACACCTTAGGTGGGAGAGCCAATCAGACGCTGGGTAGGTATGGGGTATCCAATCAAAACGCTCCATTTAAATCCGCCATTTTTGTCTTCTAGTCTTCCACCACGTGCTATTCCCTCAATCCCGCCAGACACCTCAGGGGGGAAGGCCAATCAGACGCTGGGTAGGTATGAGGTATCCAATCAAAACGCGCCATTTAATTACCTCGTTACTCCCACCCCCACGCGGCAGCCAATTAGAGCGCTTCGAGCTCACGTGGGCAGACCGTCTGGCCACGCCTCTGGCGCCAGAGGGGTCAGTGATGGGGGTTTGTTTTGATTCCCCATACCTACCCAAGTGGGTAGGAGTAGTAAGTCTACTCCTACTTATTGCCGTCGCTGTCTCGCGACCGGTGGACATTATTGCGTCTTGTGCGTGTTTTACTGTGCACAAGTGTGCCAACTAATTGTTAGCGCCACAAGTGCGCCCACTAATTGCAAACGCCACAAGTGCGCTCATACATATTGCCGTCGCTGTGTTGCGACCGGCGAACACTCACGCGTCACGTGCACCTTCGCAACCGGTGAACACTCTCGCGTCATGTGCACGCTGTATATTTAAAACTGTTACCGCGCCTAATTACTGTAAAGGTGCGTCGATCGTAAATCGTCACCTCCTATGTTAAGACTTTTATTAAACTGATGCTTTGCACTATTGTTAACAACATTAGTGTCCTCACTCTACCGCACGCCTTATCCCTGTCGGGGTAGAACCCACGCTTACGCTAATTGGCGCTATGGAGTTACGCCTGGAAACGCCAACAATATGCTTTTGGTACAATCGCCATATATTTTATGTAGAATTTTGGGATAGTATTCTACAAGTAATTTTTTTGAACTAATAAAATAGGTTGGCGGAAGTTTAAAAAAATAAAATATTGTTTTTTTTTAATTATGATATGCTTTTTGTACCATTGCCATATTTTTTTGTAGAATTTTAGAGACGGAATTCTATAACAAGTAATTTTTTCGAACCAATATGTTGGGCTGAGGTTAGGATAGAACACACACACTGATTATATGTAATATAAAGCAACTTATTTATTCGGTATAATGACTCGCAGAATAAACGCAGTGTGCGTACAATACGAGAGTGCATCGACTCAGGGGATGCTGAGCGATATACATATATAAAAAGAGTAGCGCCACGGTACTGCTTCCTCATAGAGGAAGCTTTGTTTTCGTAAAAAAAATTTTTTTTGAGTTGCTTTTGCCAATGTGTTCAGAATGTTCTAAAACGTCGAAAAATCGCTATTTTAAAAAATGTCGGTATGTGTGTATGTGTGTATGTGTGTATGTATGTGCCAAATTTACCGAAATTTCTATAACTCCAGAACTAATCAACCAAATCTTAACGAATTATATATGAAATAGGGGTAGAAAAAACTGAAGAATATATAGAATTAATAAAAATTGCTAATAATCAAGGGGTTCTTTTTTAATAAAATTTTGAATTTTTGCAGAAATGTTTGTTTATGCTTTAATTTCCGCAAATTTGGACATATCGATCTATTTCTAATTTTATTATATTTTTCAGTTTTTTCTACCCCTATTTCATATATAATTCTTTAAGATTTGGTTGATTAGACTCAGCTTTATACGTAATCAAAGGTCCCTAATTTTTAGAAAAATGTCTTTAATAGCTTTAACTTCTGTAAATTTTAAGATATTTTGCAAGTAGAAATCTTTGCTCACAAAGCTTCCTCTATGAGGAAGCCAAAACAAATAAAGGAAGCTTTGTGAGCAAAGGTTTCTACTTGCACACTTAAAAACTATGAGGAAGCAATGTGCAGGTTTCTTCTTGCACACTTTACTTGTTTTTATTTTAATTCACTTTATTGTATTATTTTTCTAGTACCTGCACCTATTTATTTAATCAATTCCGGAAAATTACTTGTTGTAATATTCCATTCCAAGATTCTAAACAAAAATATGGCGATAATACCAAAAAACTATGATAATTTTGAAAAAAATTCTGTTTTTTAAAGTACCTTCCATTTATTTTATTGGTTCGAAAAAATTACTTGTTATAGAATACCGTCTCAAAATTCTACAAAAAATATGGCAATGGTACAAAAAGCATATCATAATTTTAAAAAATACAAAACAATATTTTATTTTTTTAAACTTCTGCCTATTTATTTTATTGGTTCAAAAAAATTACTTGTAGAATACTATCCCAAAATTCTACATAAAATATATGGCGATCATACCAAAGGCATATCATATTTAAAAAAAAAAAAATAAAAAAAAATAGTTTATTTTTTTAAAGTATCGCCTACCCCCCATTTTATTGCTTCCAAAAAATTATATCTGATAAAAAACTACTCCAAGATTCTACAAAAATTTTTTCGTAATTGTACCAGAAAGATATTGGGACTAAAAAAGAGCAAGAACATTTATTTATTTTTTTTATCAATGTTTCTATCAGAAACCTTTCCCAAATTTTCCACAAATGTGTCTCAATGATATCTACAACATATTAAAATTTCATCAAAATTGGTTAAGCCGATCAAAAAATATAAATTATTTTCAAAATTTTTATTTTTATTTTTTACATCAAAACGGTTCAATATTAAGGGCTAATATTTGACTAAATTGTAAGTGACACTAATAGCAATCAAAACAAAAAAAATCAGCATAATCCGTGTGCGAGCACATTGATCCTTCTTATCCGGCTACGGCCTTTTCGAGTCAAGTAACGTGTTGTGAGATGATATAGGTTGTAGAATAGAAATAATGTTTTCTTTGTACAGATTGAATCTAAATTGGACGAGCAATATCTAATAGTGAAAGGGAAAAATGTCAGTTGGTATAGACCTACGAATCTCAAAACATTGCTTGCTCTTAAGGAACAGTATCCAAATGCTAAGATTGTCATCGGTAACACGGAAATCGGTTCGTATATTTCCCTTTCGTACATATTGCGATGTCAGAATATAAGAAATCATTTTATACTGGTACAGGGGTTGAAATGAAGTTTAAACATTTAATATACCCAATACTTATACAACCGACGCAAATCAAAGAAATGAATGGAATTATTGAAATACCAGAGGCATTAAGAGTGGGTGCGAGTGTGACTTTAGTCGAGCTTGAAGAAACATTAAGATACTATATTCAAATAAAACCTGGTAATATATATCTAGAATTATATTTATTAATATTATAATTAAAAGTTTAAATGCATAAACAATTTAATGTGTATAAACAATTATAACTATAATCATTATGATGTAATTGTCATTTGACAATAATATTATCTAATGTAAAAAATTATGTAAAAAGATAATTATATGTTGGATATAACATAAAATTATAATGTTATCCCGATAGAATATAATACAAGGATCTTCAGGGAAATAATAAATATGTTACATTGGTTTGCTGGAAAACAGATAAGAAATGTTGCTGTAAGTATGGGTGTCTTTCTGATGCATTATAATTGTTATTTATAATAATTTTATTTGAATAACAAATCTTTCTCGATTAGGCTGTGGGTGGCAACATAATGACTGGTAGTCCAATATCAGATTTAAATCCAATCTTTATGGCTGCGTGTATTAAATTAAATTTATGCAGTTTAAACCATGACAGTCGAACCATACCAATGGATCATACCTTTTTCGTCGGATATCGACGTAACATTGTTTTACCTGAGGAAGTACTAGTTTCTATTGACATTCCCTTCACGAAAGAGGTAAAAAGTAATAATAAAAGTGCTAATAAATAACTTTGTCACGGCAATGAAGATCGTTTCTCGCCTTTATATTTTTGCAGAATCAATACTTTATTGCCTACAAACAAGCGAAGAGGCGAGATGATGATATTGCCATAGTCAACATGGCCTTAAATGTATATTTCGTTCCTGATACGAGTATAATTCAAGAAGCGCTTATTGCATTCGGTGGGATGGCACCTACTACGATCTTAGCGAGACAAACTTGTCAGAAAATAATTGGAAGGTATAATATTATTAATATCATCAAATAATTATACATTATGTTTCAATATACAGGATTCCTAAGTAAGTAAAAAAATTGAAGGAGATATTCCGTGGCTTTCCTAAGAGCACAGTTGACGGAAAGTCGACGGCAAGTCGACTTTTATAAGTCGACTTCTAGTCGACTTCTAAAAATGACGGAAAGTCGACTTCTAAATAGTTTACTTATAAAAGTCGACGGAAAGTCGACTTCTAAATAGTCGACTTATAAAAAGACAGAAAATAGTCTAGCAGTCATTTTTATTTTATATTAAACGGCGCGTCATGCATCATCAATATGGCGGCGAATCTCGAGGAGGAGCAGAGCTTACGCGAGCGCGAGGAATACGTGCCGAGACAGGACACGATAAGACGTCGTAAAGCGCCGCGCTATCAACCACCGTCACGAAACGTCGTCGTCGTCGTCATTTACAGTCCTCGTCATCATTGTCTTCCCGTTGACTTCCTTCGATACTTATTTCGATAGTTTCTCCAGCAGGGGGTTGATTAATTGTGTATCTTGAAATGATGAGGTAAAATTACAAAAGTGAGGCAATTCATTAGCGTATCTACGATTTTATTTATCAAAATCTAGTAAAATCTGTTCACTTTTGTCATTTTCACCTTGTTTCAAGATACGACCTCCAGACGTACGCGGCGGTTTATTTTATCAACGTTAAAAGTTGGCGGGAAGTCGACTTTTCGTCATGACGAGAAGTCGACTTTTTGTTATGACGGGAAGTCGACTTTTAATCGACGGTTTTTGAGACATTCACCGATTTGAAGTCGACTTTCGTCCTTAAAAAAGTCGACTTCTCTGCCAAGTCAGTTTCGGTAGAAGTCGACTTTTTGCTCTTAGGGTTGTTTTAGAAAAAAAGTCCTATTATAAACGTATGCCCTAAACTGCTTCATTTTCAAAATACAGGGTGTCAAAGACGCACGTCCCTGGTGGATCTAAAAATGTTTTATTGGAAAATGGTAACTTAATACCAGGTGTACATACACATACCAAATTTAAATAAAATATCTTTAAACGTTTTCTAGATTTTTGTTCATGTATTTTTTCACAACTTTGACATCCTGTATTTTGAAAAAAAAGCAGTTTAGGGCATATATTTGTAGGACCTTTTTTTCCTAAGATAAGCCACAGAATATCCTCCACGATTCAGCTTAGACCATAAATGGCGATTTAGTTTAGCACAATATTTATACTCCAATAACCATATCTGTGGAGACAGATGTAGGCAACAAATTTTGTTTGCAGAAAGGCAGTAGAAGAGAAACAAACTTTATCATTGCAAACATTGTTAGCAGAATTCCAGCAGATATTTACTAATATCTGTCGGCAGACTATATGACGGAGAGATGTCAATAAGGCCGTTTTTTGGCCCACGTCAGAATCGCTCCAAACAGTGGTATTTTCTTTCTACCGATGTAGCTCACAACCTCCTAGAACCGTTTGCTGTCCGAGCAATTAGAGGCTGAGAACGGGCAACTTGAAATCTCAAAAATCAATGAAGTTTTTCACATGGTGGTAGTGCCGGTCTCATTTCAGCATGTCATTGTTGAGCTACATCGGTAGAAAAAAAATACCACAGTTTGGAGCAATTTTGACGTGGGCCAAAAAACGGCCTTATTGACACCCCTCCAGCGATAAACAACAAGTAAGTGGTGACGAGATTGTCGGGGTAAACACTAAGCAGCTTATCGCAAACATTATCAGCAAACTGTTTGTAGAAATGCAACAGTATCTGCTAATCATAATATACATCAGATTGGCGGCAAAGTATAAACAGTAGTGACAGTAAGCGTCAGCCTTAAGGCTTTGGCACATAGAAAAACTTAAGCAGTAAAACCCAAGCAGTAAGCAAATCAGCCAATCACAGTCAAGAACTTAAGGCACGGCCCTAAGCGGTAGCGAATCCATACTGTTGATTTCTTACTGCTTAAGTTTTACTGCTTAAGTTTTTTTATGTGCCAAGGCCCTTTACCTTTGATGTAGTAGTTGCCAGGTCACATGACTCGCCGCCATCTTCCTGATTACATGAACGCTTAAGAGAGAAAGAGAGAGAAGTATCTTTCTCTTTGTCATACATACAGGCCGCCATATTCCTGGTGTACCCTTACTAACTGGCAATGGGACTAAAAACGTTCACTATCACTACTGTTTATACTGTGTTGGCGGTCAATAGCGAGCAGGTATGTCGAATACGTTGACGACCACTGAAATATGTACATACCGGAACGCGCACTGCCTGTGCTACAGCTAAGCGGAAAACAAGGGTGAGATAAACTGCTTCAGGGTAGAGATCCTTAACCAGAGATTAGACAAACCGTTAAGCCAAATGCCAATATTTTTGATCGCTATTTAGTCCCGAATTGAAAGGTCGCTGACTAAGTTAACAAAAAATAATTTTATCGTACTTTATTATTTTGAATTTAAATGGAGTTGCAAGATTATTTTTTAAAAAATATAGAAAATTTTTTAAAAATATTTTTTTTTAATATAGAAAAATAGATCAATTAAATATTTAATATTATTCCTTTTTTCACCGCTTTATGTTGTAATGCAAGTATATAAATTTATAATTGCAAAAGACAAGGACAAATCAAAAAAGGTTTCATTATAAGACAATAAGGGCCTCCGCACAATGAAAAATATAAGGAACAAGAAACAGATATTAGCGATTAGAAATAAGAAATCAGGAATAAAGCTGGTGTAACATCAATACACGGCTTTCGATAGGTTAAAAATCTGGTAATTATGCATATTAAGACCCCACTCGCCAATGACCTTGACCTTGACATATATTGTCAAGGTCATGACCCTGAGTAACCTTGACCTTGAAAAAAGTGGCGGTCACGATCCGTTCAAAAGTTACGAAGCATTAAAGTTTTCGCTTTGTAAAATTAGTTCCCGGGAAAAAAAGATTATATATAATTATATATAAATATATATGATTATATATAATGCAATTATATATGAATTTTGTCTCTATATGATCATACCCAGATAGCAAAATGTTAGCAGAATGCGCGCAGATTGGCAGCAAATTTGATCAAAATCCCACACCAAAACCATAGCCATCTGTGTCCGCATTAAGCTCGTATTCTATCGATAGAGCTTGCTGACAGACAATGTAAGCAGATTGCCAACAGAAACCGCGCAGACAAAACAGCCTGCATACAAAACCTGGCAGCAAAAACAAAGCAGAGCTTGCGCGCTCGACCTGAGAACAGATTGGCAGCAAAAACCGAGCAGATTTATCCATACCCATACAGCACAAAATATTTTTTAAATATTTTTTAGAAAGATTAAAATAATTTACAAAAATATTTTTTAAATGTTTCTATGTCCACCAGATTATGTCAGCAAAATATTTTCGAAAATATTTTTAAAAGATTGCAAATAAATATATACAATAATATTTGTAAAATCTTTCTATCAGAAATATTGCTTCGAAAAATAAAATATATATGTTTAATCCAATCAGCAATAATTGTTTCACGTTTGAAAGATTTTTTTAATATTTAAAAAATATACATTACACACAATATACTTTACATCTTACTTTAGAAAATATTATTTTGCATATCTATATCATTGCAGCAATTTTGGTTGAGCCTTGCGTTGTATTGCTGACAAAGATATGTCTCGTAGATGTTATGATTTTGCTTCGCAGGAGGCCTGCTTATATTAGCCCTCTGAAATTTACTTACGAGTTAGTCTTACCATTATGCGCCGCTTAGTAGCGTCGTTGCAAACTATCACGGAAAGGATCTGTTCGGTTTTTGCTGCCACTCTGTTCTCAAGTCATACGCGCAGGCTCTGCTCGATCTTTGTTGTCAATCTGCTGCCAAGTATATGTGCAGGCTCTGCGCGGTTTCTGCTGCCAATCTGCTCACATTGCCTGTCAGCAGGCTCTGTCGCATTTCTGGCTACAGTTTGACAACATCATCTGATAGAGCAGTTTCCGCGTGCAATTTGTTGCCTTTCTGATACCAAAAATTTAATGCAGACTCTGCTTGGAATCTGCTGCTCAGGTTTGGCTACCTGGGTATATACCCAGATAACAGAGTGCGTCAAATGATGTTACAATGCCGTCGAAGTGACGTCTCTAACGACAACAATCCGTCACTTTAACTGCACTATTACGCCACTTGATGCCACTCTACTATCTGATGGGTAATTATATATTATATCACACGTGCGTGGAAAGTGGCCCAATAACATTACCACACTGTTTCGACTCGTGTTTGGACCTGGCCATCCGTCGCACAGATGACGCGCGCGCAATAATGGGCCACTTTCCACGCACTTTGTAATATAAAATAGGGTGTGTAACACGTGCGGGATGAGAATTGGACACTCGTGCGGGTGATCGCACGAGCCGAAGGCTCGTGCGTCCACTCCGCACTCGTGTCCAATTCTCAACTTCCCGCACTTGTTACACAAATAACTATAATCATATATAATCATATATGAACATATATAATGAGATTATATGTATGTAAATAGATATAATCATATATATGACCATATATAGTCAAAATATATTGAAAAAGAACTGTAAACTTCGATAATAAAGCATTGATAAATTGAGATTTATATTTTTTCAAAAGCTATAGAATCAAAAGTGAAATGATTTAATCCATATATTATAACTTTGGCACTGTTTGACGTGAGACATTTTTATATCACTGTCTGTCAAATTTTACGTACGACAAACGAATCTTATCGAATACCATCTATTGGATAATTTGAATTTAAAGTTTATATATGATTATATATAATCATCCCAGATAGCACAAGACGTCCTCAGGATCGTCCTGAATATGTCCAGGATATCCTGGGATATTTAGTTGTTTTCCATATAGCCAATAACATCCTCGGAAAATCCGAAGGACATATATTGTCGTAAATATTTTATATAAAAATTTTATTTTATTTCATTAATTGTAAAATACTTAAAGTAATTTCAGAATGTTAAGTAGCGTAATAAATTATACATTTTTCATAAATGTCCACTAGACTTAAATAATCCTAAAATTCATAAAAAATTCTAAAATCATCTTACATCATCCAGGATATCTTGAGGAGTATCGCAGGATATCCTGAGTATATCCTATAAAACTCCTCAGGACATCCTGGACATATTTTGGATGATTTTAAGATATCTTTTACGTATTTGGAACGAGTGAAAATAGCAATAACTGATTGTAGAGAAACAAAAATATCTAGAGCTATACATATATTAGCTCTTTATTCAGTGTATTGAATTTTTACCCTACAACAATGATATAACTAAAAAATTGTCATTTTTGAACTGTTTGCAAAAAAAGGGTGAAAATTATATATATGTTAAGAATCTAACGCTCGAAAAGTGAAAGCGAGCGTTGGGAATATTCGAGAACGCTCCATTTGCTCCAAAACGCGTTTATTTGCCTTCCCCCCGGTTTTTTTGGTGTTTTCGCTCGCGCCCGGACCACAGGTGTACATCGCGTGATCGTTCGTACTGCGACCAATAGTTTGGTCGCTCGACGATTTGGAGCCAATCAGCGTTTCTCACGTCTCGAAATTCCTCGCGGAAAAGTTCGGAGCTCCGGCCGCGATCGTTTTGCTTACTCCGGCCGGGAGCTTAGTGAGCCATCACAATTCGTACGCGACACTTGTGTTTGTCGATATCGAAAACGGAGTCGAATCGTAGCGAATACGAAGTGGTGTAATTGCGAGTGCGATATTACCACGCGAATATTCTGACATTGTAACCAGCTTTGAATAAAGTCTTGTCTCGTTTTAAACGAGATACTGACTTTTTTTGTGCTCTCCTCGGCGCAGCGCGCGAAAACATCGAGCGGTCCACTAACAATATATATCTTCTATATATATAAAATAGAATGTCTGTATGTATGTTCTTTACACACTCTTAAACTATTCGACCGAATTTTTACCATAAGTATATGAAATAGAGGTAGAATTTTCCGGGGAGTGTTATAGAGTGTATAGTTTTTCGTCACCGATCTTTTTGGGAACCGGTATCCGAAATTTTTCCAATTTTTCGGGAAATAATTGACCGAATTTTAAAGAATTATACATATAAAACAGGAGTAGGATTTTCCGGGGAGTGCCATAAAGTGTATAATTTTTCGTTACCGATCTTTTGGGACACCGGCATCAGAAATTTTTCAAATTTTTCAGGAAATAATTGACCGAATCTTAAAGAATTGTATATAAAACAGGGGTAGAATTTCCCGAGGAGTGCTATAAACTGTATAGATTTTTGTTACCGATCTTTTTTGGAACCGGTATCCGAAATTTTTCCAATTTTTCGAGAAATAATTGATCGAATCTTAAAGAATTTATATATAAAACAGGAGTAGAATTTCCCGGGGAGTGCTATAAAGTGTATAATTTTTTGTTATCAATCTTTTTGGAAACCGGTATCAAAAAATTTTCCAATTTTTCTGGAAATAATTGACCGAGTAGAAAAAGATTGGTTACGACATGTTTAATCCATGAACACTCCTTATGTTTGTTCACAATAAGGATATTGAAACATAAATGAAGTCGTTTTAAGAAAAACGACTCCCAGGCGAAGCCCGGGTAACCAGCTAGTATATATATACAAGAGTGATCCTTAAAAAGGGTAATTTTGAATTTTGACTGCTCGAACGGTTCGGAAGGCTCGAAATAAATAAAAAAAAATCTGTGCCAAAGGGCAGCTTCCTATCTCAATTTTAACACGTGCCGCAGAGCACTTAAATTTTCCTATTAATATCAAATAGCAAATAATTTTAGTATGAATGCAATAACAATCGGAAAAATTTGAAACTTGGCAATTTTCTTACCTATAGTTGTACCTATCTTCTGATCTTGTATGTTATGGACATTTTTTAGGCGTCTGAAGGGAAAGATTCTAAAAGTGAAATCGAGCTATTACCAATCAGCAATAATTGTTTTATGTTTGGAAGATTTTTTTAATATCTGAAAAATATATATCTTGATATTTCAAAAATATACACATCTTGCGAATGTCACGATTTTGCTTTGCCGGAGACCTGCTTATATTAGCCCTCAACTGAAATCTTCTTACGAGTTAGTCTTACCATTATGCGCCGCCTAGTGGCGTCGTTCCAAACTAGCACAATGACATCCTCTGGAAATCCGAAGGACATCCAGGAAAAATGCGCTACCATGCATCTTTCTTAATTAAGAATATTTCATAATATTTCAAAAATATTTGAAAAAAGATCATAGAACCAATAATAAATTTAAAATATTTTTAAATGTTTTGGAACGAGATTATAAAACAATAAATATGTAGATTTAAATTAATATTTAAAAAATATATTTCAAATATTTAAGAAAATAATGTCTGAGTGATAAAGAAGAACATAATATATATAATATTATATAATTTTCAAACTTTTTTTGCAAACAGTTCAAAAATGACAATTTTTTAATTGTGTCATTGTTGTAGGGTAAAAATTCAATACACTGAATAAAGAGCTAATATATGTATAGCTCTAGATATTTTTGTTTCTCTACAATCAGTTATTGCTATTTTCACTCATTATCCAAATACGTAAAAGATATCCTAAAATCATCCAAAATGTGTCCAGGATGTCTTGAGGAGTTTTATAGGATATACTCAGGATATCCTGCGATACTCCTCAAGATATCCTGGACATGCGTAAGATGATTTTAGGATTTTTTATGAATTTTAGGATTTATTTAAGTCTAGTGGACATTTATGAAAAATTTATCATTTATTACGGTACTTAAAATTCTGAAATTACTTTAAATATTTTACAATTAATGAAATAAAATAAAATATTTATATAAAATTTACGACAATATATGTCCTGGATGTCCTTCAGATTTTTCAAGGATGTTATTGGCTATCTGGAAAACAACTAAATGTCCTGAAAATATCCCAGGCTAGCCTGGACATATTCAGGACGATCCTGAGGACGTCTTGTGCTATCTGGGTAATCATATAGAGTTATATATACTTCCATATGAATCTTATATCAAGAGACAGTGTCTCGCGCCAAGTACGCGCGGAGCGAGACGCACCGTGACTCATTTACGCGAACGCACGAGTTGGGAGTATCCGAGATTTTGAGGTCTCAATAACGAGTGAACGGATGAAGTTCTAAGTAGGCTTGATCGATAGCTTGGGGTCGATTTATAAATAAGTGTTTTTATTTCTCCGCTACGTGAGACTTTTTTGTACAGAATTCCTAGACAAACAACTTCCATTCGAAACATTTTTTCGTTTCTCTATCCGTTTTCCAGAATTCAGCAAAAACTTTTTTTGAGGGTAGTTTTACCTCTTTAAAAAATTAAGCAACAAGGATGGAAGGGGTGAATTTTTAGTACAGTGGTCAGAGAACCATTCGGACTAATTCTATTCAAAATACCACTATTATCAAAGAAGTTTTAACTTCCTTTTTGTGTCTATTGTACTTGGACAATATTGGGAATTTGGCCACTTTGACCCCTCGTATCTCCAAAACTAACTCTATGCTCAACTTCAAATTTTTTTGAGATTAATGTCCCATCATATAGCATCGTTTGGCATACAATTTCATTCGAATTTCGAGAGCCACCAAAATAGGCTAAAAAAGTGCGATTTTGGGGCCACTCTTTGATCCGTGATTTAAAGCTGCTATAATTAAAAAAATCACTTTTAATTTGTGAATTGCACTGGCTTTATTTCATAATTAAAATTTGATTTGTGAATTACACAGGCTTTAATTCACAAATAAATTTTGATTT
>NW_020227137.1:71673-105735 GCF_003070985.1 Temnothorax curvispinosus
TGATTTGTGAATTACACAGGCTTTAATTCACAAATAAATTTTGATTTATGAATTACACAGGCTTTAATTTATAATTAAAATTTAATTTGTGAATTATACAGGCTTTAATTCACAAATCAATTTTTATTTATGAATTGCACCAGCTTTAATTCATAATTAAAATTTGATTTGTGATTTAAAGCTGGTATAATTAACAAAATCAATTCTAATTTGTGAATTGCACCGACTTTAATTCATAATTAAAATTTGATTCGTGAATTGCACAAGTTTTAATTCACAAAACCAATATTAATTTGTGAATTGAAACTAAAGTAAACTATAATTACATATTTGAATTATTGTATATATATCACCTCTAATTAAAAATTTAGATTTAAATTATTAATTAAATGGCCCCACTAATTCAAAACTTACAATTAAAGTAAAAAATATACAATTTTTCGATGTCTACATGGTCCAAGTTTCCGATATGACGGCCCAGGCAGTGCGCTATGTAGGTAGTTTTCTGTGTCTAAGTGTTCCAATTCCTCGAATTCGATGTCTACGTGTTGTAGGTTGCCGATGACCTTTTTTGAAATTAATACAAACATTTATTTTATATTACAAATTTATTACTATTTTTTTATTATAGTCATGGAGAGGAAGATTGGGAAGAAAACTCTATTTTTAGAAATTCTTTATTTTTAATAGAAAAATAGAGAATCTATTTTTAATAAATTATTAGATTTACAATTTGAAAAACGGGTATTATACAAGGCAAATGCAAAAAAACAAATATTTATAAATAAGCCATATAAAAAAATAAAAATTTTTAGATAAATTTGGATGTTAATTATTTTTTTAAACGTCTATTTTCTCACCTTCCTCTCCATAACTGTAATAAAAAAATCGTAATTTGTAATATAAAATAAATGTTTGTATTAATTTCAAAAAAAGTCATCGACAACCTACAACACGTAGACATCGAATTCGAGAAATTGGAACACCTAGACACAGAAAACTACCTACGTAGCACACTAC
Organism: Temnothorax curvispinosus; assembly: GCF_003070985.1. Taxonomy (NCBI): domain Eukaryota; kingdom Metazoa; phylum Arthropoda; class Insecta; order Hymenoptera; family Formicidae; genus Temnothorax; species Temnothorax curvispinosus. Next base: position 72,694 of record NW_020227137.1, read on the forward strand.
CTGGGCCGTCATCGGAAACTTGGACCATGTAGACATCAAAAAATTGTATATTTTTTATTTTAATTATAAGTTTTGAATCAGAGGGGCCTTTTTTTTAATAATTTAAATCTGAATTTTTAATTAGAGGTGATATATATACAATAATTTAATATGTAATTATAGTTTACTTTAGTTTTAATTTACAAATTAATATTGATTTGCGAATTAAAGCCAGTGCAATTCACGAATCAAAATTGATTTTTTAATTATAGTCTGTGTAATTTACAAATCAAAATTGATTTGTGAATTAAAGCTTAGTATAATTAATAATTTAAAATTGAGTTATGATTTATTTGATGTGAATTAGATTAAAAATTGATTTAATTATTTGCAACCCTGGTAGTCCATACTATATGTCGATGGTGCCGACGCTCACTATCGCTACTGGGTATAGTTATGCTCTGTCTAGACCAGAGGATGATCCTACTTGTGGCTCATCTTAGAATGCATTCCGTTTCACGCATGATGCATCATTTATCCATGTTTAACATTCGGTGAACAACAAGGATAAATGATGCATTATGCACATCGTTCGTAAAACGAAATGTACTCCTAGTGAGTAGTGTACACTGTGGAGTACTATGTGCGTACTTACGGTCTTAGCCCCACAATTTATATTTGTGATCCAGTGGCACCCGAGGAGAACCTGTGAATTATGTTAGAATTGTTTTGGGGGCCCCGCGAGATATGCGGGGCGACGTGCGAAGCACGTGTGCAAGACGTCCGGAGTGTTGGTCTCCGGATACGCTATGCGAGGATAATAAAGTTATTCTCCGAATAACTTCCTTAATAAGGAGCGTCTCTGATGGTTGATTCTCGTGTATCGTTTGGGAATCAGGCCCTTGCCCGGAATCCTGGGCATCCGCTTCGGCGTATGTGGCAGCGGACTCGGCGGATCAAATACCACCAGTGAGGGTGGCAAGGAGTCGGTCTGCGTCTGCTGGCACTTCTTCTTCGGCGAGGCTAACTCCGCCAGGCGTTCCACGAGCGTGGATCCGGCAGGCCCGATAGGTCCAGAAGAATTAACTTCGACTCTCGGAAAGATTCCACTTTCCTTTCGAGAAGTGGTTGCGCAGGAGAAGTGGTCTTCGGCAATGGCTCGATGGAAGGCCGAGCCCTTGGAGCGGGCGGCTGCCCGTGGCGAGGACAGTCCCGCTGCTTCCTCTTCCGTGGCAGCTTGCCGAGTGATGTAGATGCAAGTTTGGAACCGAAGACCCGGAGCTCTCTCTGTTACCAGAGGCCCGGGGACACGCTTCGTTATGCAGAGGTCTAATAAGCTCGCTCTGATTTAGAGACCCTCAAGGAGCTCGCTCTATAGTTCCGAAGGAACTGTTTTCCGACCTTGCAATCTCGATTATAGCCTTAATACAAAAAGGCGTCTCATGTCGAGAGAAGTCCTCTCAGCGGGTGGTCTTCTTAAAGCTCCCCAGCGAAATCTGGCTTACGCGAAACTGGCACAAGCGTTAGCCGTCTAGCGGCGGCGCGGCGAACTCGCTAGCGCGTGCGGCGGCTCGGCCGTGCGGCGTGCCCGAGTGGCGGCTTGCCAGGCGCGTAGCATTGCGGCGCTATGAGGATTCAGCCGCCATATACACTACTCACTAGGATAAGCCACAAGTAGGATCATCCACAAGTAGGATCATCCTTTGGTTTAGACAGGGCATTATACTTTAGAGTTCCTCTAATCTATAGATTTAGAAGAGATAGACCGAGCGTAAGCCTGCGGAAGTACTGATAGGCGCGGTAATGCCCATTCTAGACTAGGATGATCCTACTTGTCGCTCATCCTAGTGCTTGATGTTCTAGACTTGAGGATGATCCTACTCGCGGCTTATCCTAGTGAGTAGTGTAGACGGATAAAAATCATACTAAAATTAGCTTTTAATTGTACTAATCCAATCGCGTATAGCTATTGCTAGTCTGGCGCCATCTAGTGGCTGGGGTATTTATGTCTTATCAGGCCCTATCTAGACCGGAGGATGATACTACTTGTGGCTCATCCTTGTAGTATAGACGGGTAACAATCATACTGAAGTTAGCTTTCAATCTTACCAACCTAAAACAATTTAAAATTGTGCAGTGTAGACGGACGACCGTAGTCGGATGAGTCGCGAGTAGGATCATCCTCAGGTCTAGAACGAGCATTAGAAAAATTAAAAATTATCAAATTTAGTAATTTCTGTCGGCTAGCTTCATAGAGGTGGATTCATTTCATCATTGTTGTTTGTCAAATGTTAAATAAAAACGAAATGATTCTCGCGAGCGTTGTGAGCGTTAAGGTGATGCTGGAGCCGTCTGTATAACCGACAAAATTACTATTTTCTATGTTATCGACTATATCTGTCCTTGTATAAACAAAGATATAGACAAGGATAGCACGCTACATATAGTGCACGCACACATACGCACGATGCACATCGACATTATACTTTTATATTACGCTTCCAAATCTTGATTTGGAGGGTTTATCGATGTTTTTCTTGTTGTGCAATTCGGGGGAACTTGTTTTCGCGTTCGTACCAATGGTATATCTCTTATATGAAATACATCTTGTGACGAGCTGTCAGCTCGCCGCAACTCGAGACGCCATATTGGGATAAAAGTAGGATAAGGAAATCTATACTTCCGTAATTTTTTCTCGTTTTCTATATAAAATCGGAGTTCCCCCCGAATCATTAATGTATGTACTGCAATTCTGGAGAAGAATTTTTAATTCTGTCAAATTAATACGACGCTACGTGCCGACAAAAAATGCCGGTAAAACAGACGGCTCCAGCATCCCCTTAAGTGTAACGCACTTTAAGTAGCAATAGACTACGTGGTTCTTACCTTGGATCCAACCAATCACATGCACTTAATTGCTACTTAGCCGCTCAGTGAGCGGTTGTGCTCCTGAATGCTCCTGAATGTCTATAATTCTCCATTAAGAAATATTTTATTGAAACTGGAATAAATTACTTTGTTCTAAAAGATACAACAATAGTCAACAGAAAAGGTATAATAGATATCTGTACATATTGCAGTAATAAAATAGATTTAGTATGCAGTAATAAAGTGAAAAATAGATAGTTAAGAATATTATATCTAAAGAACATACTAAAAAAAAAAATTCTGAATTCACAATTTTTTTAAAAGAATTTTAGAGAAGAATAAAAGAAAAATGTAGGGGAAAGAGATATAAAGACCGAAGGAAGGGAAAAGAAAGCTACAAAAAAGATATTTTAATAATTTCTAAAAAAGAAGAGACTAAAATGATTTTGAAAGATGAGTGAATCCAGGATATTTACAATTTTGATAAATAGATAAAGCTAATATATACAACTTTAAAAATCTTTAAAAAATACATTTTAGAATTTAGATATACATATAAGATGTGCAACTATGTAAATAAGTATAAAATACAGGATGTCAATTGTATGATATTTTAATATGATCCTTATAGCGATGGAAGAATTATGATGAATGTTAAACTTAGGCAGTTATATAATTATAATAACTGAATAAAAAATAGATTAAGACGTTAAGGATGTTCTGGTGCTAACTTTCTAACATTGACAATATTTTGAAAATTTAATATATTGTTTCTATTTATTATCTAAACATGTATGCAAAATCTGAAATCGATTCTCTAACCGGTTCACGAGTTATTTAATTTTTAATTTTGCATGAGTTCTTTTGGAAAATAGCAGCATATTCCCACTTATATAAACAAAATTATGAGGAAGCACCATTGCCCAGCAAACACAGTAATCACCGAGTGCGCAATTTGATAGCAAATTGCGCACTCGGTGATTACTGTGTTTGCTGGGTGACAATATTCTGAAACTTTGTTTGTGATTAAATAAAATACTCACAACAAGCAACGTTTTTAAAAAAGTTGATATCGATTCACTAACGCGTTCTCGAGTTATTAATAAACAAGCAATGAAAACTTCCAAAAATAAGTTATGATACATAGGGCTAGAAAGGTAAATATTATGTCAATGATTTTCATCATGATGTCAATCATATTATGTCAATCATTTTTTACACACCTTATGCGTTTTTAAGTATTATTCAATGTTTGTATATATAAAATATTACTAATATGTACGTAACGTTTTGTTGTTTCTTACAATTTGTTTCAGGTAAAATTCACGTCCAAAAGTTTTTTACTGACAATCACAAAATTTGCAAAATGTACAGTAGTGCCAAATATTAACTAGCATTATTTAATTTCTTTACACGGTACAAGCACATATGGTGCATGTTTTAACTCACAAAAGCATACAATTTCACTTAATTTTAAATTGAAGTAACTTTTGTCTGGGATTGTATAGCCAGAACATCCTTAAGAGGACAATTCATAAAATGAATGAGGAATAGATAATATAAAAGCTTGTTAAGGATTTTTTAAATAAAAAGATAAATTGATATAATTGACTGTACTAAAAAACTTTATTCTTGGAAGGATTTTATTATTTTTGTAAACTGAACGTTTTAAATATTTATTATTAATTTCAAACGGAACACAATTTTTCCAGTATTGTACATACATAACTGTGGAGAGTCAATTAGAGACGGAATATTGTCAGAACAATCTTAATTTATTGCACACCGTTACAAGCGCGACCTCCTTCCGCCATCTTCTCTATTCTCTACCTTCCGCTCGTCGCTCGCTGCGACTTTTGATATATCGATACGATACTTCTCGCACGACTCTCTTTCGACTTACACATAACTACATGTTAAAAAATAGTCGGTTTTAACATTTTTAATTTCAAATATCTCAAAGATTTGATAAAATAGAACATTTCGGAAGCTGAGTTTTCTAAAAAAATATTTAGCACAGAAATTGAGGAAAATGTTCTTTTTTTCATGACTGAAAAAAATTAGTTTTATCGAACACTGTAATTTCAGAAAATGGAATAAATCGATCTTGGAGGAGATTTATGATTCCTTACTTGAGGAACTACCATTAGCAGATAATGCACCAGGAGGAATGATTAAATACCGTCGATCTCTCACTCTAAGGTTCGATATTAGAATAGGTTAATAATTAAGAGATAAATTAACAAAGCATACTGCAAATATAACTCAAATCATATTTTTTTTAGTTTATTTTTTAAAGGATTTATGCACATCTCCAAGGAATTATCGAAAAACGTTTTGGATGTCGAATATATATCAAAGGAATTAGAAAGCGCTTCGGATTGTTTCCATTATAAAGCACCAAAAAGCTCACAATATTACCAAGTGGTAATATTTTATTCTGAATGCTTACAAATTATTATTTAAATACAATAAAATTATGATGTTTCGTTCTGACAGGTGCCTAAAAATCAAGAATCGTATGATCTAATAGGACGTCCTCTTGTACACGTTAGTGCATTTAAGCAAGCAACGGGAGAAGCAATATATTGTGACGACATGCCCAAATTTGCAAATGAACTGTACTTAGCATTGGTTCTCTCTACTAGAGCGCACGCAAAAATCTTGAAAATTGATCCATCTAAGGCACTATCTACGGAAGGAGTTGTGTCATTTTTTTCTTCAAAAGACATAGCGGGAGATAGTAGATGGATGGGAGCTGTATTTCATGACGAAGAAGTATTTATATCAGAAAAGGTATGTTCTTAAACACAAAAATAGATATGAATCTTTTTTGTTGAAATCGTTCATTTTTCCTAATTTTAGATATGCACGGAATAACATAAAAATTTCTGTTATTTTTAAACATTTTGCACAATATTAATGCTTAAATACGAGTATGTTCTATATCTGAACTCATCAATTTTAGTTCCAACAAAGATTAAAAATAAAAACATATTTATATTAAAAATAAAGTTTTATTTTCATTAATTAATGAGAAATTATATGTTAGCTTAACAATACTATACAGGGTGTTAAATTCAAACGTAACAGGTCGAATATCTCGATCACTAAATAAAATATCACGGTCTAATTTTTTTTAGGTTGTATTGTTTCGAGACGGACAAATTTTGATAACAAAAAGATTGACCTTGGGAGGCGTCAAGTTCAAATAAAGGTCAACTTTATTTTTAAACTGCATAATTTTGTAAACACTCACGTTTTTAACCTTTCTTATTATGAATCCAACGCGCTATGACCCAAGGTCGCCGAAGGTCAAATGACCAAATGCGAATTTACGATATTAATAATATTTATATTTAACTTCGGATGCTGCCAAGAAGTGGACTTGGTTTACAATAGGTTCCTTAACACAATCATCCATCCGCACATCGCCCGTCAATCACATTAACAGAATTTTGACGGGATCTTCCTCACGCTAAAACTCGCCATTATTTATCACTACTGCTCTAGCCTATCTTTTCTTATCTCCGCTTCTATCTTTTTTCTATCCTTATATAATTTCCTTAGTATTCTTTCTTTGGTTGTAGCTAGTTTATCGTTCCATAGTCTATTTTTTTCCTGTTATCCCTCCTTAGTTGTATAAACCGGTCCTTTATACTGCTGCACTCCTCTACATAGTGCTTCAAATTATCCCTTCCTTTCTTGCAGAACAGACACATTTTTTTTCTCTTCCTTCCACCAATACATGTTCTCCTATTCCATGTTACCACATCTCAGATTTATCAGGGCTCTGATACTATCCCCTTCGATCTGTTTATCTATGTTTGCCATCCTTAGATATTCCGGTCTATTTCTATCTCTCTCTAACTCTTTATACTTCCTGTTATACTTCGACTCTATTATATTATTCTTTTCCACTTGCCTCTGTATTTCTCAGTCTCTTAATTTAATCTCTTCCCCTAAGTTCCTCCCTTCTCTCCTTAACGACTCGACTGCTTCCACCCCCCACCCGTTTCTATTATAGTACTTTTCTCTCTCTCTCTACCATATCTGTCTTTCTATTTGTTTTTCTCTTTGTCTATCCAACATTTCTTGACCCATCTGCACTCATCCATTTCCCTAATCTTTTCCTCATATCCCATTGCCCTTCCTTCCCATCCTATCCTAAGCTTTCTCAACCCTGAGTTCCATTGACATTAGGTATCTTGGAATACAGAACTTTAAATCGAAAACCTATCTTGCGTAATCTAGCATAATTTTTTCCAAGTTCTTTTTTTCCCATCCCCAAATTTCCACCCCATACGACATCACACTCTGGACTAGGTAATTAAACAAACTCCCTCTCCTTATGAAATCATCTTTACAGATCCATTCTCCTAGACCCCACGTCCTATTTACCGCAATCCTACCTTTCCTAGCTAATTCTTTAATGTGATTTTTGCAATTCCCTCTATTATTAAACACGAAACCTAAATATTTTGTAATAGGCTGGGGTCAGGATCTCGAGCAATAGCACGGCAGTAGTTAGAAAAACACTCTTTATTCGTTTCCGCGCTCCGATACAATACAATACACGTCTCACGCGCTCGCTGCCGTGCCCAGTACTGCCAACCTAACGGGGCCGTCTATATATCCGCTTAAGCCTTAAGCTACTCTCACACTCGGCCAATTCTGACCTTGATTTCCGCCCCCGGAGTCGGTGTTGTAAAAAAAAAAACAAATAACTTGTCTGTACGTAATTTTAAGTAATCTCATGAATATAAGAACAGAACATTGTCTCTTTGGTTTAACAATTTTCTTAATTCTAACTCTTAACTCTAACTTAATTCTAGTTATCTTTGACTGTTACGTCGTTACCCTACTTTGTATCGTCGTTAATATTATTTTCTGGATGTTTTTCTTTCATCCACGGTTTCATGTTGGCCGCTTCCCATGTTCCCTGATACGGTTTGTTTGTTATTTGGTGATTTTCAATATCCCTTATTATGTATCTATCGTTCCGCAAGACTCGAATTACTTCATAGGGCCCTTTAAATTCAAGGATAAGTTTGTGTGACGCGCCTTTAGTAGTATCTATATTCTTGATCATAACGTAGTCACCTACGCTGTAAGTGTGTGCTATTTTCCTTTTCCTATCGAAATATTCCTTGTTGTATTTCTGACTCTTTTCTATTTTCTTAGCCGCTCTATTTCTTAAATTTACTAGATCGCGATCGTTATTATTTACAACACTTTCCAGATGTTCCTGAATTTTATCGACTATTTTCCCTTTCTGGTCTACTCCGAATAAAAGCCTACTAGGCGTTTCGCCTGTCGTTTTATGTACCGAATTATTTATCGCAAATTCTACTTCTGTCACAACTTTATACCAGTATACCTTCTCGTCGTTATTTATTAATTTACTTATCATAGGGCCTATGAATCTATTGGTACGTTCTACCTGCCCATTCGCTTTCGGGGAGACTGTCGCAATACAAATGTGGCGAATGTCATTCTCTTTACAAAAAACCTGAAAATCGTTGGCCATAAAAGCCGTGCCCCTGTCCGATATAACAATGCGTGGTCTACTGTACGTGTTAAAATGTAATGTTACGTTATCAATAACCTCTTTCGTCGCCGTTGTTTTCGTTGGATACAATCTCGTGAACTTAGAGAATGCATCGATGACAACTAAAATATATCGCTTAGTTAATTTATCCTTATCTACCGGTCCGTAATGGTCTACGTGGTACGTCTCAACGGCACCTGGCTCTTAGGGATAGGTATCCTTCTTTCCTACCCGTTGGCGGCGAGAATGCTATGCATTTTAAACAATCTGCGATATAGTTTTTTATTTTCAATAGCTTTTTAGGAAACCAATAGCTTTTTAGCATTGTCTCTAATGTTTTTTCAACCCCTAGGTGGCCCATTTGATCGTGATACTTATTAATAACGTGCGACTCCATCGCCTGGGGAACGTAAAATAATAATTCTGTACCGTGTTTCCGGTAAACTATCCCATTTCTCATCTTAAAATGTGCGTCTTCAGCTTTTTGAAGCTCCTCCCATAACTCACGAAGCTTACAATCCCGACCCTGACTAAGAGCCAGATTTAGTTCAAACGAGTTCTCCTCTACTATTAAAACATCTGTAGGTAGCCTACTTAAAGCGTCTACATGACACATTTTTGCATTTGAACGATGTTCTGTTACACAATCATATTCTAGTAGTTCTAATGTCCATCTTGCTATACGCGGATTTATTTCTTTCTTCTTTAATGCTAGTGTTAGGGCCACTGCGACCAACGCCGATTAACTTTAATCGACGATTAACTCAATCAGCAGTGTCGCCAACAACAAGATATTTGTCGTTGTGTATGTCGTTCTTAACCAATCTTTTCAAATATTATACTACTTCTCTTTAATTTGAATAAAGGTGTTTCGATTTTTATTTAAAATATTTACGAAAACGTGTTTATGTAACATGGATAGAATTATTAATTTTTTATTATTTTATGAATACGAGGGTTATGATCTTCCAATAAGAAGGAATCGACGAAAACCACGTATAATCAGGCCACGTATAAATTATTTAGAAATTTTTGATGATGATTATTTTAAAAGAAGATTTGCAATATCAAAGGAAAACTTTAACATAATATTAGAAAAAATTTATGTTGAATTACAACATAAAACTAATCGCGATTAGTTATGTATATAATTGAATAAATATGTGTATAAATATACACATATTTATTTATTTATTTAATTATATACTGCGACGCTTTTTCCCCCGGTCTCGCAATCCGGTGGAGGGCTATCGAGGATTGGCAGCACGCGTAACTAATTCCGACACCAAAGTTGGGCGCCAGGTGCAACGGATTGCACCACCGTACACTATAATCTCTAACACGATATTCCCGGCAATACTTCCGGGCGTAGGGCTCTTTCAGGGAATTCGGAGAGAGGCGTCACACAATCAATCACACACACAAAAGTATAAGTAATAATAACAGAATATATATTTAGTCAGGTAATATCAAGGTGTAGGTATAATCGATCTGAGTCTCGTATTACCGCAACAATGTCGGCTAGGCGGACGCACGAATGCCGCAGACGCAATAAGTGCACGCAGTAATGTCGACTATGAAACACAGTAGACTAATGCACGCGAAGTTCTAAACGCAACAGATAAACGCAGACGGACACACGAAAGCTTAACAGAAATACTGACGATTCAGGTATCGCGGTACCTGGCTTCAAACTCACAAGGAACTTACGCCACGAGGCCGACGAACCGCTCGCCGCACCTTCGGCAGCTCCTTCAACGCACACCCGGGCCACTTCGATTCCGCACGACGCAAAAAGTATGGGCGATCTCGCCGAGTCGACCACGCTGGCCGGCGATTGCCCCCGAACACGAAATAAGGACACGTATCGCGGACGATCCCGCAGCTTGCTACGCGAATCCCGAATTCTTTCGTAAGCACGGAGATTCCGCGGCCCCGCGCCGATCCCGTCGATCTTTATATTCGCCGTCCTCGAGGGCCCGGATACGTTACTTAAATACGAGGGCGAGTGCCCTTCAAATTACATGACCACTCGCGGCTCGCCGTTACCCGCACAACTCGCTCCCGTTATCGCCACGCAAGACCTTACTCTTATTATCCCTCTCGTTAATATGGCCAGGACGCGACACGATTACGAGCTTAAATAATATGGCCAAAACGCGACACGATTACGAACATAAACTCTATCACAATGAAACGCGACACGATTACGAATAACGCGATACGATTACTTACATTAATTCGACGAGACGCTACATAAACGCGACACGATTACTTCGATTCACACATCTCAACGCCACGCGACTGTCGGCCGTGGCGGTGCTCGCGGGGAGGGCACAAACGGTCTCTACGCACTAGAGAGCTTACTCTCGGCAAGGCCCTGGCACGATTTCCACCCGACTCTACTTCAATGCGAGCGCAAGGTATTGCACGCTCTGACCTCGCTCTGTCCACAGGTATCCTGCGGCGCTCCGGTAACCAACGTGTGCCATGGGCCGATGCCTCGAACGAACCCTCTTTTCTCAACGCGGGGACGCCAGAGTGGTGACCTTACAATTCGTTGTCGTCCCTTCTGTAGTCCGGGCAGCTCGTGATCCGGGAGATCCTCTCCGCTCGTTAGCCGGCACGACAGTGTCTGATGCCTGCCGGGATCGCGCCGGTTCCCCGCGCCTGCGCTGTAGCGTGTCGCTCGACCGGATTGCCGATCCTAGCGCTTCCTGCGCCTAGGCCGCACGTGCGCCGCTCCTTCCGGGGGCGCCACTCCAATTCCAGGGCGCTCTCGTCGGCGCCTCAGCTTCTCGCGCGCCTCCCCTTCCGGCGGCGCCGCTGCAATCACCTCCGATTCGGCGCGGGCCTTTCGATTCAACCGGCTGTCCGGGCCGCGATGATCGAGTCGGCGTTCGGGGTCAGGCTGGCCGGGCCTCGGCCCCGTCTGCCGGCATCCCCCTCGGGGCGACGGCCCCAGGGCTGCGCCTTTCCCTGGGCCGCTCCTCGGCACCCTTGTCCAACTGGCATTTCGCTCGGGGGTGATCCGGGGTCTTCTTGATCGTTATTCTGCCGCTGTTACGACCGAGTGCGGGGTGAACTCTGGCCGGCGACGCTCATGCACTTGCGGGGAGGTCCGGGCGATCCGACTTTCAGCCATGTCCCCTGGCCGTCTCCTTAATCCTCTGCCCTTCCTCGTTGCGGCCCCCGGCCGTTACAGATGGAGTCCGGTCACCACCGGCAATCCCTTAAAAACTTAACATCTAATTAGACCAATCAATATACGCAACCGCCCTCCTCTCGCTCTAACGAGGAGGCATCCCCGAATTCCCCTCGGCCGAGCCCGTCCGGGAAGGAGACGCGACTTGTCACGTCACAATACATATGGCTGTGTGTGTTAATAATCTAATTTGTGTTGTTATAATATATAATATACTATTCACCAGAACTGAGAAAATATTAATTAAAATAAATTAAAATAAACTAATAAACTGACACAATACATATATGCATTCCCATAGTATGTATAAGTTTTTTAATGTTTTATTTTTTTATAATAAACATATTTTGTCTTGTTTATTATATTATATATAATTTTAAATTGTTGTATTAAATATTTATACATACCGATTAGTTAGTTTTATGTTGTAATTCAACATAAATTTTTTCTAATATTATGTTAAAGTTTTCCTTTGATATTGGTAAATCTTCTTTTAAAATGATCATCATTCTAAATAATTTATATGTGGCTTGATTATACGTGGTTTTTGTCGATTTCTTTTTATTGGAAGATCATAACCTTCGTATTCATTAAATAATAATAAATTAATAATTCTATCCATGTTACATAAACACGTTTTCGTAGATATTTTAAATAAAAATCGAAACACCTTTATTCAAATTAAAGAGAAGTAGTATAATATTTGAAAAGATTGGTTAAGAACGACATACACAACGACAAATATCTTGTTGTTGGCGACACTGCTGATTGAGTTAATCGTCGATTAAAGTTAATCGGCGTTGGTCGAAGTGGCCCTTAAAGCGTTACAATCGGTTAGGTCACTATTTTAAATTTTATACCACTTAAATGTACCCTGAACCTTCGCAAAGCATACACAATCGCTAACATCTCGAGTTCGAAACTGTGGTATCTTGTTTCGGCATCAATCGTCCTCTTTGAGAAAAAGAATATTGGATCATCCCCTCGTTGCATCAACACTGCCCCGAAACCTCCATTACTAGCGTCACAATGCAATTCCGTTTCTTTATAGGGGCTGTATATTGATAATACCGGTGCTTCTATTAGCTTTTTTTTTAAAATCTCGTATGTACATAATTCGTCTTTTCCAAAATGAAATAGGACGTCCTTTTTTAGCAAGTCGTATAAGGGCTTAGCTAATATTGCAAACGACTGAATAAATTTACGGAAATAAGAGCATACCTCGAAATGTTCTTCTAGTGTTTCTGATGCAATGAGGATGTCATCCATATATACTACAATTTTTCCGGCAAGAATAAGTACTCTTAATACTTTATTAAGGTAACGTTGAAACTTCCCTGGCCCTACCTTCAATCCGAATGGCATACATACAAACTCAAATTGGCCAAACGGCGTTGTAAAAGCGGTATATTTGATAGAGTCTTCTGACATTTTGATATGGAAAAAGCCATCCTTTAAATCTAATCGTGAAAATATTTTTTTTCGTCGTAAAGCATCAATTAAATCCTGCGCGTTCGGTATCGGGAAATTATCCTTTTCTAATAACTTATTTAAATCGCGAAAATCTATGCATAATCTTATTTCTCCGTTTTTCTTTCGCGTTAATACAATGGGCGAGGCGTATTCGGATTCACTAGGACGTATTATTTTCTTCTCGAGCATAATGTCTAATAACTTACGAAGACTAATCTTTTCCGTATGTGAAAATCGTCGAGGCTTAAACTGAAAGGGTTTATCTTGTTTGAGTTTTAGTTTAAGTTCAGCTTTTATCTCGGGTGCTTCCGGTCGTACCGGTTATAAATAATGTTCGGCGTACTTTTTTATTTTTTCCTGCGTCTCTACCGTTTCGTCCGGGTTGATCTCTAACTGATTTTCTAATTTTTCCTCCGAATTACCTATATCGATATTTAGTATTTCCCGAATGACTTTATCTTCATCTATCTCAGTCGGTGACGGAACCGTCTCGTAAAATTGACGCAATATATCTCTCCCAATTACGGCTGCGTACTTCATTGAGATCTCGGGTACTATCAAAAATAAACAAATTCTCGACTCTTTATTATTCAATAATAACCTAACCGCTACTCGACCTTCAGCTTGTAACACGCTCCCATTTAATCCCCTATATTTGTTATCCTCTAGCAAACACGGGGTAACTAAATCGCTCGGCACGTAAACATCTTTTACAAAACTCACGGGGCTACCGGTGTCAAGTAATGTCTCTATCTTACAGTCTACTTTGCACTGCCCTGCTTCGTCACACATCTGGTACGGTAGGTTCCTACGGAATTCTTCGTCTTCTACGAACACACTGTTGACATCCGTCTTCTTACTTCCCGTATTCTGCGACGTGTCACCCTTGGCCGTAACTTCCTTCGTCTGGCAATTTTTGTATTGGTGTCCCGTTTGATTGCACTTAAAACATGCCCCTTTTTCGCGCCTCGGTGCTGGACAGTTAACTGCGAAATGTCATAAAGTGTTACAGTTAAAACACTTAGGTTCCTGCTTCGAAGCTGGTCGATCTTCTGTCTTCCTCACTGCCTTCGCCGACTTTGCTCCATTTTTCACCGATGGATTCTTGGGAGTCTTCTGGTCATAATAAAGAGATATATTCTCCATCGCTTTTAGCATAGCCTCTTTATTGACAAATTGCTGCATCGTCGCCTGTTGTCTAACCGCCTTTACCGGAATTCCTTCAATTAAGTAGTCCACTATCTAGTAGCCGTGAACTACAAATGGTTTTTCCCAAAGTTTAGCCAAATTAATTAACGAATCTCATTAAACTTATGCTCGTTTTAATCAGTAAGATCAGCCGCAACCCAGTACATAGCCGGATTTTCCATTTTGGCTCTTAAAAATTTATAATAAATAAAATACGGAGTTAAAGTGCAGTTTAAAATGCACTTAGTGCATAAAGTGCACTCGAGTGTACCTGAGTTCGGCCGTGACTCCTGTCGACCCTTAACCATCACCACAACGACCGCCATTAATGCCCGTCCACGCTGTTGCTACTTCTTCAGCGTCGTCGATTCTCCCGTGTACTTCCCGAAACACATATGTTTCCGCGCCGTACACAGCCTCACTTATTAGGAGCCGCTTGCCCCGCACTTCACCAGGGATTCCGCACTTCACCAGGGAACAGTCCCTCCGTTGCAGCCGTCTCTGCACAACGTTTTTCGCGAACCTTCGCGAACCTTCCTCTGCGTCCCGGCAATTCTCTTAACGAGCCTGTCTCTTTTTACAGCCTACACTATCCTCCACCGTTAATACTGGTGTTTCGATCCCACTTCTGAATTGTAATAGGCTGGGATCAGGATCTCGAGCAATAGTACGGCAGTAGTTAGACAAACACTCCTTATTCGTTTCCGCGCTCCGATACAATACAATACACGTCTCACGCGCTCGCTGCCGTGCCCAGTACTGCTAACCTAACGGGGCCGTCTATCCGCCTTAAGCCTTAAGCTACTTTCACAATTTATAAGTCCTAACCTCTTCTATCTCCTTTTCTCCCCATTTCCATTTCTCTTTCTTCTCCCTACTTTCTTTGTTAAACACTAACATCTTTGTTTTATTGGTACATAATATCATTTTCCTCCGTTTTAGAAACTTCTTTATTGTGTCCATCATGTCTAACATTGCTGTTCTATTCTTTGCTACGAACACCATATCGTCCGCATATTCTAGCGACCATACTCTATCGTTTTCTAGCTTTACACCTCCTATATTTCTTTCCTCTAGCTCTTTTATAATGTCCGCTACATACAAACTAAATAGGAGTGGACTCATTACACAACCCTGTCTGACTCCTTTTGTTATCCTGAATTTCTCCGTCAGGCCCTCTTTTGTTCTTATTGCAACTTCAGTCACATCATATATTGCTTCTATTCTCCTTATAAGTTCTTCATCTATTTCCTTCTCCCTCAAAATCTTCCATAATTGCTCTCTTTCCATCTTGTCAAATGCCGCTTTATTTAGGTCTACGAATAAGGCATACAATTTGTCTTTCTTTCCCTCCTTATCTACTTTTTGGACCAGGTGATTCAGGACAAAGATGTTACCCACCGTTGCCCTTCCACCTCTGAAACCCGCCTGGCTCTCTGAAAGCAGATCCTTCAGATCCACCTCCCTCTCCAGACGGCATCTGAGGACCTCCGCATATATTTCATACGCAGAGCACAGAAGCAAGATTCCTCTGTAATTTTCTACCTTTTCCTCATCTCCCTTTGTGTAACGGGACTATGATTGATCAAGTAGCTCTCCTTCTCTCCAGATGTGTTTCAGCAGGTCCACCAACTTTCTCTTAACTAAGTCGCCTCCATACATCCAGGCTTCTATTGGTATTCCATCGATACCTGTAGCCTTATTCCTCTTCATCCTTCTGATAGCCTTTTCTATTTCTTCCTCGTTGAACTGTAGTTTTGGCTGTTCGGCTTCTTCTCTTTCTTTACTTATTCCTTTTCTGTTTAGTTGTATCTTCTCCTTATCCGTATATTCCAATAACTCCTTGAAATAATTTGTCCACTTATTTCCTCCGATGTTATTTATTTTCCTTATCTTTTTCTTTCTTTTTTTATTTATAAGTTTTCATACTTCAGCTCCGTTCTTTATATTCTTTAGTTTTTCTTCTTCCATTACCCTCTTCTCCTTCCTCTTCTGTTCGAGTAGGGTTTTCAGGTTTCTTCTTTCTTCTAGATATCTTCCTCTATTTAGTTTTCCCACTCTCCATTTCTTATAGTCTTTTCACGCTTCTTTTCTTCCTTGTACATTCCTTGTCCCACCAATCTTTGTGGCCCATCTCTCTCCTCGTCGTATTTACCCTTTTCTTTACCATAGCCTCATGTACCATCTTTTTAAAATTTGTCCATTTTTCCTCTATAGTTTCTTCTTGCTGTGTCTCAACAAATATATTCTTGTTCGTTTTCTTCTTATTGCCTCCTTATCCCAACGGATCCTTCATCTTCCTTCTGTTGACTTTACGCCGTCTACATTACTCACCTTTTCTTCTTCCTCTCTCCTTTCTTTATCCTCAATTGTCGCACAGACAGGCATGTGGTCTGAGTCCACCCTTGCATCTACCTCAAATTTGTCTATTCTATGATACATTCTCTCGCAAACTATCATATAGTCTATCACCGTACTTCCTCTCGCTCCTACAAAAGTATATTCGCCGTTCCAGTCGCCGTTCGTTGTGCCGTTTAGTAAGTACCATCCTTTACTCTGTATGAAATCTATTAAGTTTCTACCCCCTGTCCCTATTATTTTGTCTTTACTTCTCCTCTCTATGTTATTTTCCTCTTCTTCTCCCCCTCCCAACTCGTTCCGCTAACCAAGTCCCGAATTTACGATATTATTGCCTTCGAACTGCTTACAGTACAGCTAACTGGCTCAGTGAGCACCCTAGACGCCTTGAGACTTTCTTCGCTATACGTTGTTTACATTCTTGACTATTGCTTCCTCATAGAGGAAGCTTTTTTTTTATAAACTTCGTATATGGACCTTTGATCGCATATAAAGCTAGGTCTAATCAACCGAATTTTAAAGTATTATATATGAAATACGGGTAGAGAGAGAGAGAGAGAGAGAGAGAGAGAGAGAGAGAGAGAGAGAGAAAAAGAGAGAGAGAGATTGATTGATGTATTTATTTAGCCCATTGGCTACTTAAGAAAGTACATTTTACATATCTTAATTGTCACTTGGGAAATTTACAATTGGTTCAACATTTGTTGCATGGATTGGGGAAAACCCAAGAAAAACCCAATCAAACCAGAGTCATTTCAGTAAATACAATAAATACAATAAATACAATAAATACAATTAATACAATTAATACAATTAATAGTTCATATAGTTCTCTCATACATACATTTCTTTAACATATTTACTCGCTTTTCTTCTAAATGCTCTGACATTGTCAATAGATTTATAACTATTAGGTAAGTCATTGTAAATTTTAAAGCCGTTGTACATTAGAGTTCGTTGCGATCGTGTTTGATTACGCTTTGTTATGTAAATATTGTTGCGCTGTCGTGTATTATAGGAGTGTGTATCTCCAACAATTTTTAAACTTTCTGCAAGATACGATGGACTTATTTTTAATTTAATTTTATGTACAAATATAAGCGTATTTAATGCAATTCTCTGTTGAACATTAAGGAAATGTAACGCATTTAACATTTGAACTATTGGTGTAAATTTACTACATCTTATAATCGCTCGCATCGCTCTATTTTGCGCTTTTTGTAATAAATTAAGTTCAGTTTCGCCAATATTTAAAAAAATTGTAGAACAATAGTCAAAATGCGGGGCTATTATACTTTTATAAATTATAGTTCTTGTTAGCGCCGATACAGAGTCTCCAATTCTAAACAGAAAATTTACTTTTTTTGAAATTTTTTTAATTATATACTTGACATGTTCTCTAAAATTTAATTGCTTATCAATCATTATTCCAAGGTATTTGATTACGTCAACAGTTTCTATTTTGCTATTGTCAATTTTAATGTCATAGTTTTCATTTGGCACAAAAGTACGTACGCCTCTTACCATCACAAATTTAGTTTTCGTCACATTTAACATTAAGCTTATCATGTTTTCCCTTAGCCATATTGATAATTTGTTTAAGTCATAATTAATTTTGTTTACAATTTCTTCAGAATCGGAACTACTGTAATATACTATAGTATCATCCGCAAACATCTTACAGCTACAATATTTTAACGCTTTTCTAAGGTCATTTATATAAATTAAAAAAAAGATTGGGCCCAATATCGAGCCTTGTGGAACTCTGTATTTGGTTTTCCTTTTAGATGAGGTCACATTATTGAATTTAACTTGTTGCGTTCTGTCGCTAAGGTAACTTTTAAACCAATTAAGAACATTATTTTTTAAACCGTATTTGTTTAGTTTTTTTAACAATTTATTTCTGTTAATAGTTTCAAAAGCTCGCTTAAAATCTAAGAAAACTACTCCAGTCTTTAGTTTCTTATCACAGTTAGCTTTCCACTCATTCAAGACATTTTGTAAAGCGGTTTCACAGGAATGACTTTCACGAAAACCAGATTGCTCTGGTACTAAAATATTATTTTTATCTAGATATTTAATTAATTGCTTATAAACTACAGTCTCAAGTATTTTCTCAAATGTCGGCAATACATTTATTGGTCTATATTCATTAGCTTTTACTGTATTTTGCACTTTTTGAATTGGAGTAATTAACGAATTTTTCCACTCGGCTGGAAATTCACCTGTTTGTAAAGATGTATTTACCAATTCAACAAATTGATCGTCTATATAAGGCCACGCTTTCTTAATTATATCCGCATTTATTCCATCTTGTTTATTTTCACGCTTTATTTTCTAATTTATTTACAATTTCAAATAAATCTTTAGACTTTACTTTTTCAAAATTAAACCAGCCTTTCTTATTATCGTCAATAGTATTAGTCAATAAATCATCACAGCTATTATTTTTATTTTTATTTTGACTAGAATTCAATATTGCATCGTTAATTTCAGTTATACTGTCAATAAAAAATTTATTAAAATTATCAGCAATATCATTGTCTTTATCACAGATTTTATCATCAAATTTTACTTTACTAACACTATTTTTTGGTTTTTTACTCACAATTTGTTTCAAGTGCTTCCATAATTTTTTACTATCTTTTTTATTTTTATCAAAATTTATGAGTCGTTATGTTCTCTTTTCTTTTGTTTAATTAATTTAGTCAACTTATTTCTAATTTTTTTAAATTCATTCCAATAAATGTCATCTTTAGTTTCTTTAGCAATTTTATAAATTTTATTTTTCTTACTTTTTAAAACTTTAATTTCGTCATCAAACCATTCTTTACTTTTCCATTTATTAATTACTTTAAATTTCTTCAAAGGTATAACTTGGTTTAATGTTTGTTCAATTGATCCGATCACATGACTAGCTATACTATTTACATTGTTGTCCTTAGATTCATTTATTTTATTAATCGTCTCAGTTAAAATTTTAGCAAACTTAATATCGTCAAATTTTTTATAATTTCTGCCAATGAAATAGTTCTGCTTACTTAAATTACGTTGATTTTTTGGCAATTTAATACTTAAAATATCATGGTCAGTTATTTTAGGAGAGTCCCAACTGTCACAATTTAAAGATTCGTTTGAATAAGCTAAGTCAATCATTGTTTGTGAATTATTTGTAACGCGTGTAAACGTTGGGACATAGTTCTTAAGTCCTAATTCACCCATTATTAATTGAAGCTTATTTGAATAGTAACTATTTTTACTAACGTCAATATTGAAATCACCAAGTAAAATAAATTGTTTATTTTCAGCAAAATCAACAATAATTTCTTTTAATATATCCATAAAAAGTGCATCACTCGTACTAGGTGAGTGATACACTACTGAAATAATAATCTCATTCAGTAATTGGAATGAAAACGTTAAGTTCCAAGTATTAGAAGAATAGTTTTTGTTGTTAATAATTTTAAATTGCAAGTCATTTCTAAAATAAACAAGAATACCTCCTGTATATTTATTTTCCGAGTTTACTCTAACGTGACTATAATTATCAATTATTAGTTCAGAGTCATTTATGTCTTCTGTTACGCGAGTTTCAGTTAAACAAACAACTATCGGTTTCTCATCTATTATTAGTTCTTCAATTTCGTCTTTGTGTGCTAAAAAACTTTGAGCATTTAAGTGCAATACTAATTCATTTTGCAGTAATTGTTAAATATTTTCTTCAGACCTTTTCTTTTGATTTTCAACTAATTTGATATAAATTGGACAATTTTTATCATACGCATTGTGCCCATCATTACAATTATCATTATTTGAGTCTTTATTAATCTTTTTCTTGTTTTGATGAGCACAATTTGTACATTTTAAATCAGTCGATTGGCAACTTTTACTGTTATGTGCACCTCCACATTTACCACATGTAATCTCTCTTTTACAGACATTCGCGTAATGGTTGAAACCACAGCACTTGAAGCATCTAATAATATTAATATGCTCAATGATTTTGCACTGTTTCCATCCAAGGCAAATCTTTTCCAGAAACAAAAGCATCTTTTGCAACTCCGAGCTTACTTCAACAATTACGCTAAAATCATTCTTTTTGTCGTTACTAATTCGCTTGACTATTTTCATCTCAACTTTCTCGCAACGCTCTCTCAAATTATTTTGTTGAATTAGATTATTAACTATTTGCTCATCTGTTAATGACGCTTCCTCATTATCAATATAAACAATTTTTACAAATTTCTTTTGAATTTTAGGAATTTGAACTTTAAATTGATCGCCAATTTTGTCAATAACATCTTTTTGCAATTTATCACGATCCTTAACATTTTTACATTTAACAATAACTGTTCCATTATTTTTCTCTTTGATATTCGTAACTCCAACTCCAAGTTCTTTAACGTTAATGCTATTCTTAACGCTGTTCAAATTATCGTTTTTGTTGACATTACCCTGCGCGGCAACGTCAACATCAACTGGCTTTACTACTATTACCGCGGACTTTTTCTTTTGGACAACATTCGCATAAGATACACTTGCAACATTACCGCTATTAATTTGAGCATTATCATTACTTTTGTGCAAGATTGTGTTCTCATTTGTCAGTTTGTTAATAATTTGCTTCAGACTGACAATTTCGTTTTTACTCTCGGCTATTTCCTTTTGCAGTGTATCAATCTTCTTTACCAACGGACACACTTCGGCTCTAACGCTGTTTTGGATTAGTCGTAGTAACTTCTCCTCATCCACATCATCGCTGTTGACAATTTCATCGTCAGTCTTTTTTCTCTTTCTACTGTTTCCATTGTTACCAATTGTCGCCAGTTCACTCTCGCCATTCGATTCCAAATGATTCTCGTTATGCTGCTCGTCAATGTCCATCTCCTTATTTTTCAAGTCAATTTGTTTAAAGCCAGCAGTGCATTCGACCATTTCACCTTTTGCGTTTCTTATTTTATGATACCTTACGCAGGAAGGGTGGAATGCTACATCACACTTATTACACAGCAATGCAGTCACTTTTAGCTCTTGTTTATCTTTTTGACAAAAATAAGGCATCGACTTTTTTTGACTGTCCACACCAGTTAGTTATTCGTGCGAATGACAGCCCCGTGGCTCCTTTGTTAAGTGTCGTCGGCGTGATGGCTGATGTACATAACCAACGCCATTCACCACCAACACAATTTTCACTTGTTACTGCACTTGTACTTTTAGTAGCAAACTTTTCACAACAGAAAACCACACTTTAACGTTAAAGAATATCTTGTAAACATTTACTTGTTTTTTAAACTTATTCCTCCACTCACAAGTTATCGCCAAACTCGGAGCGACGTGAGCACGTGCACCCAGAGAGAGAGAGAGAGAGAGAGAGAGAGAGAGAGAGAGAAGACCGAAGAAAAAATTGTTTTTTTTTTTTTTAGTTTTTGATGCCAATGTGTTCCTTATGTTCGAAAACGTTAGAAAATCGTAATTTTAAAAAATGTCCGTATGTGTGTATGTATGTGCCAAATTTACCGAAATTTCTATAACTCAAGAATGCCGACAGGAACTTATCGACAAATTCTTATCGTTATATATACAATGATTAATATATTTCAGTGACGAAGTACGACGTTTAGTATCGCATAATTCAATAAGGAGCAGCGGCCCGGCTACTCGGGGGAACGACTCCCGGAATTACAAATATGGTGACGCTAGCACGGCTTTCCGGAGAGTGAGCTTTTCGGCAATCCGGTGCTCCGACGAAGGCCCAGCTTAGACCGTTTTGATAACTGACGCGTGCGCGTCTCGTTAGTTTCGCCGGTGAGCCTAATGATATTCGGGCAGCCCCGTCAATTTCCCGGCTTTCTCCGGCGACAGCTGGTTTAGCGTCCTTGTCCGCCTTATAGGCCGAGTCTAAGTGTGGCTAATATCGCTGTCTTCTCCTCGCCCTTACAATTGCTGGCACGGGTCGTTCATTCCCACCGATAGTTCCTTTATACCGTATCTTGTTTTTAAGATTTTCGAAATAATACGTTTCCTGTTCGCCTGAGTCACTCTAAGCATCAACATAACATATTTATACAGAATAACAATATCATATATACGCCAAAAGAACTCCCGACGAGTCGGATCGCGTCGATGTTGAGGGGAATATATAATTATACTGTTACAAGTGTATAAGATATACATGTAATTTTATAGAGTAGGGGAGACCGGGACTATTCGTGACACTGCTGAAATTTTGTCGCGGGCCTAACTTTAAAATGCTTGCTGCTAGAAACCTGTAATATCAATCACAGATGTCTCTTAGTGTCCTCTAGGTACCAACGGAATGGCATTTGCGTGTCAACTATATATTTTTCTCTCTCAGTGACAGAAAGTCTGTTTCAAGTGCTCAAAGTAAAATTTTTCAAATCCCGAAAATTTGTTTTCTCGCTGAATAAAATAATAAGAGATCCAAAACGGTAAATTGTATTCAGTCACTCGACTTCACTAAGAATAATGCATGAGTAGATTTTATGGTATTCTTTCTTATCTATAAGTCACGGATCATGAATGAGGAAAAACCACGCCGGGGCATTTCGTGACACGAGCAATTGGGGCAACCAAAAAAACCACGAATAATCGTTCAAAGGAAAAACTAGTTCGCAGGGGCTGTGGACGCCTTCAAGAAGTGGTTCCCCGTAATCGAATGTGAGCGATGAGGATGATTAATAAAATAGGCGTTACTTTTTTCCTCATAATTTTTTATACATATAATATGTAAATTCTGACAACTAAAGGCTTTTTCAAAGTATAAAGTAGATAAAAATTCCAAAAACGAAAGAAATCCATATAGTTTGTTCAATCAGAGAAAGTGTTACGTATTACCCCGTGGCCGGTCACGAATTACCCCGACCCCGGGGTAATTCGTGACACATGACACAGCGATACATTTCTTGATGTATTTCGAGACTCGTAAGATAAAAACCTATATTTTTTGTTCTTTTAAACTAGAGAAATAGACGATTACATCGCACTAATAAAATTTTTTAAATCATTTATACAAAGCAAGAAAAAAATTTAAAACAAAAATGTGTCACGAATAGCCCCGGTCTCTCTTATTATTAAAATAAAGTTGTTTTAAATTTGGCAAAAATCGATGAAAGAGTTATCAATTTCTGCTCAAAAAGTTACATGTATAAGTTGTATATGTAATTTTATATAGAATATCATTAAAAGAAGGTTGATTTTAAATTTGACGATAATTGGTAAAAAGGTTCTTTTTCTTTATAAAATTTTGAATTTTTTGAGGATCGGTGAAGGAGTTACCGATTTCTACTTAAAAAGTGTATAAGATGTACATATAATTTTATATACAGTATCATTAAAATAAAGTTGTTTTGAATTTTGCGAGGATCGGTGAAAGGGTTACCGATTTTTGCTTAAAATATGTGTAAGTTATTTGATGAATAGAATATCATTTAAGGAAGGTATTGAATTTGGCGAGGATCGGTGAAGGAGTTACCGATTTCTGCTCAAAAAGTTACATATATAAATTATGCATGTAATTTTATATAGACTATCATTAAAAAAAGATTGGTATTGAATTTGGCGATAATCGATAAAATGGTTCTTTCTTTATAAAATTTTAAATTTTTTGAGAAATGTGGTTGCTCTAACTTTCGCCAATTTTGAGATATCAGGCTATTTATAATTCTATTATATTCTTTAGTCTTTTCTATCCCTATATCATATATAATTCTTTAAGATTTGGTTGATTAGACCCAGCTTCATACGCGATTAAAGGTCTGTATGCGAAGTCCATATTGGACCATGTAGCCTGAACTCCCAAAGTCAACATCGATTTGACATTGCGTCGATTATGAAATCCCACTTGGGCTACTAATTTTCTGTGTTTCCTGGACTTAACTCTGACTTTCTATCCTGTGTTTCCTGGACTCTATTCTGATTTTCTGTCCTGTGTTTTCTGAACTTGACTCTGGCTTTCTTTAAGAAAATAGCCACGAAAGTAAACAACATATAGCGAAGAGAGTCTCAAGGCGCCTAGGGTGCTCACTGAGTCAGTTAGCCGTACTGTAAGTCCCGGTCTATAATAGGTGTTTTAAGCCCTAAGCCTTAAGAAATTGTTCAATCACAGTTAAATTTGAGAAGAATAATTAACTGTAATTGGTCAATTTCTTAGGGCTTCGGGCTTAAAACACCTATTGTAGACGGGCACTAAGCAGTTCGAAGGCAACAATATCGTAAATTCGCATTTGGTCATTTGACCTTCGGCGACCTTGGGTCATATAGCGCGTTGAATTCGTAATAAGAGAGGTTACAAACGTAGGTGTTTACAAAATTATGCTGCCATTTAAAAAAATGAAGTTGACCTTTATTTGACATTGACACCTCACCCAAGGTCAATTTTTTTGTTATCAAAATTTGTCTGTCTCGAAACAATACAACCTAAAAAAACCGGACCCTAATATTTTATTTAATTATTAAGATATTCGACCTGTTACGTTTGAAATTTAACACCCCTCCCCCTATAACATTTTCTGCAATTGCAAATGTTGGCAACAAATTATGTTTATCGAAAGGCTGCAAATGAGAAACATATTTTGTTATTGTCAATTTTGTTAGCACACTTCCGTCAATGTGCAACTTTTGTCGGCAAGATATATGACAGAATGGTAGCTAACAGCAAGCAGATACCGAACATATTGTTGGCAAATTGATGGCAAATGCCAAGCAGTTTAGCTATCGCAAACAGTGACAGCAAACATCTCGCAAAAATACAACAGTGTATATTTACGACAGATGACTCGGATAAGCGAGCAAGTTTGTTGAACGTATTGACGGCAGATTCACGATGAGTATCAAACAGCGTTGCTATTACAAAAGTGTCAGCATTTGTTACAAGAATGCAACAGCATCTGTTATGTCGTAAATCTTTCGTTATTACAATGCTCTATCAAATACTTTCATTGCTTTCATCTTGCTAACATATTGTTAACAAGTAAGGTCATTTTCAAATAAAAAGAATATACAAATGTTGGATCATCCAATAGATGGCATTCGATAGGATCCGTTTCTCGTAAGAAAAATATGATGGACGATGGTATAAGAACGATACATAAATCACGAAACTGTTCAATTTGTATCTGTTGTTTCGTAAAGTCCACTCTTATAATAAAGTGTGGCACATTTTTTGGATTGATGGTAACGTTAATGGAACCTTATTTTAGTTAATAGTTTTTGAAGACTGATAATAATTAAATAAACACAAAGGCCTATATTCTCATCTCTCTTTTATTGATAAAAGCGCGCTTTTATTTCTAAAGTGCTATAGTATATATGTAACTGTTACGTGAGAACGCGCCCTTGCGTATCGCCATATTGGATATAGGCCGGTAGGTAGGCTAGAGAGGGGGCAGAGCGATAGCGTGCGACCAAGAAGACTAGAGAACAAACAACGTAAAGATTCGAACTTATCCAGCACGTAGCGTAGTTCATGAATTGGCCGGCGACCATACTGCGAACAGCGCCGGACCACATTTTGACTCACCCCCACCACTGGAGTTCGGTCTCCTGGTCTCTAGTCTTCTTGCGTGCGACGGAACGCGCGGGAGACGCGGGAGTGAGTCCGGTCACGGCAGGCGTAGGGTCAACACGCAAATACCCTTATAACCAATAAAGCAATTCATAACCTAGCCGGGGTACTAATCATTTTACCCGAGAACACTATATGGTGTCAGAAGTGGGAGACTCGTTAGAGATCATCATCGAAAATAATATCGGCGAGATAAGAGGCTACGAGGAAGATAGCGACTGTAGAAGAGAAACCGGTGTACGGAATAAAGGTACCGGATCAATTCGATTTCCAAAAACTCGAGTTATGGGACATTTGGATCAAACGTTTCCTGCGATATATCTCGGTGGCAAATATGACAAACCGACCGGACAAGAAAAAGATCGATCTTCTGTGCTACACTATTGACTCAGATCATGCCGTCAATTTCTGCCGGAACGACCTTCAATGCCGTCAAACAAAAATTTGATACATATTTCTCCCCTAAGAGAAACACTGTGTTCGAGAGATACAAGTTTAACTCGCGTTCACAACATGCGGATGAACCAGTCGATCTGTTCATAACAGCCCTGTACACACTAGCAGAAACATGTGAGTACGGCACATTAAAGGAAGAATTGATACGAGACCGCATCGTAATCGGGATTCGAGATACTCGCACGTCCGAACGTCTGCAGCTAACCTCTAATTTGATGGTGGAAAAGGCGATAGAGGTGGTACGCCAAGCGGAAATTCAGGCCAAAGAGAGCAAGGTAATCAGGCAAGAGGCCACAGGCGTCAAGGAAATAAATGAGATCACTCAGAAGAAGAGGACTCCCCATAATCAACGTTTTCGAAACGGCAAGTCTGCTTCAAGCCAGGAAGAACAACCGAAGTGCACCCGTTGCGGCTTAGCGAGACACGCAGATATCAAGAAATGCCCAGCGCTAAATTCCAGATGCAGAAATTGCGATAAAATAGTCCATTAGGACAAGAAGTGTCGCTTCAAGAAGATACATTGTATCGAGGGAGAAAACGCCGAAAAGCCAGCCTTCCTGGGTAAAGTGTGCGGTGACTCGATAAACGATGACTTTTCTGTAAAAATTAATATCCCAGAATTAGATATAAGAGTAGACATTGTTATTGATACTGGCGCAGACGTATCTTGTATTTCAAACAATTGTATACCGAATTTCTCGTAATCAAATTATTAAATCGTCTAAAAGTATTTTAGGACCAGATGGCAAAGACCTACCGGTAATAGGATATCTCAATGTGACGCTTTGGAACAAAGGTTGCAAAAATTTATTAGGTAAACCCGAGATTAAGAAGTTCAGATTGGTGAGTAAGATTAACATGGCAAAATTAGAAAATAAAATTCCATTCAATATTCATTTGGACTATTCAAGTCTATTTGAAGGCATAGGCCAATTCAAAAAAGAACTAAAAATTCTTTTGAAAGAAGGAGCAGTACCCTTTTTTCAGTCGGTTCCACGAACTGTAGCCATTCCATTATTAGCCAAAACTAAAGAAGGAGCTAGATAAACTTGTCGAATCAGGCATAATAGTACCAGTAGACTTTCCCACGGACTGGTGTAGTCCTATTGTAGTGCCTAAAAAGAATACGGATGAAATTCGCCTATGTTGTGATTATACAAATTTAAATAAATGGGTAAAAAGAGCCAACTTTCCTATCCTTAAAGTTGATACAGCTATAGCTGATTTAAAAGACTCTAAAGTATTTACAAAGTTAGATGCAAAGGCGGGTTTTCATCAAATTCCTCTTCATAAGAGCAGTCAACCTCTTACCACTTTTATCACACCTTTCGGTAGATACATGAGCACATTTAATTACCTTTTGGCATCAATTGTGCTACAGACTACTTTTCTCAAGAATTTGAAGACAAATTATATAAAAGGCATTTGAAACATAATTGTTCGTATAGATGACTTATTTATGCAAAATCGATGGAAGAGCATGATAGAATATTAAAAGAGGTCCTTGACAGATTAAAGGAGGAAGAGATAACCTTAAACAAAGAAAAATGTATATTTAGGGTTAATAGAATAGAGTTTTTGGGTCACTTGATTTCCGAAGAAGGAATTGAAATATTACCAGAGCGCATATCGCGGCTATTTCAAAAATTCCAGCACCTACAGATAAAACTTCTTTATTACGCTTTCTAGGCATGGTTAATTACGTGAGCAAATTTGTGCCAAACAAGTCTTCTATATTGGAACCCTTAAATAGTTTGTTAAAAAATAACACTCATTTTGTGTGGCTTTAACCACACTTCAGCTTCAGCTTTTAAAAAAATAAAAGAGCTTTTATTACAAGCCCCTATATTAGCCCATTTCAATTTTAATAAGAATATTATTATTCAGGCAGATGCTTCTAGTTATGGGTTAGGGAGCGCACTTATCCAAAAAGATAAAACTGGTAAGAGGGAGATAGTGGCCTATGCTTCTCGAACATTAACATCGACTGAACAGAAATATAGTCAAATTGAAAAGGAGGCTTTGGCATTAGTTTTTGCAGCAGATTAAATTAGCAAATTAAATTATCTAATCCCCCTTATCAAATCCAAATTAAAATCAGCTGAAGAGCGAGGTATTAACATTTAGTTAATATGGATCCCGGTCTCACAAAGGGATCGTAGGCAATGAAGTCGCCGACGCTTTAGCAAAAAGAGCCATTCGCGAAGGTGTCTTTCCTGGTTTTAAATTGCCGCACACAGACTTGTGCATTCTTTGCAAAGAAAACTTCACGACAGATTTCCATAATCATCTCTTTAATAGAGCGAGGCACAAAGATACTCACTTCTTTCAAAAAATATACGTCTATACTCCAAATTATTTTACCATGGTACCATGGTGGTACTTTAAATTAGGATTGAAACGGGAATCAATTGTTGCGGTCACTCGATCAAGAGCCTCGGCGAGTAGCCCGCAGACAGGCATCGGTGTCAGTGCGCAAATTAGAAATAGTGCTAGTTTTAAGCCCACTTACTCGGCGGCCCTCCGAGGACCATGCATTGGTGAGCCAACAAATAGGGGGACCGTGGGCCGGGCTTCGGGTGGCTCCCGGGTCACGTAAACGAGGGGGACCGCGGTCGCCTACTGGCGCAGGAGCGCGCGTCGCAACTTCGACTATAGAAATTGAGTGAGGAACGTTACGCCGTTTTGTCCTCCCTCAATGGAGGGTCACCTAACATTGAAAGTGTGCCGGCATTTATCTTTGGTACTTCCTCGGGCAGCGAGCCTCCTGATAAAGGTAGCTTTGACAATTCCAGCTCTCTAAAAGAATCTCAGTTCATAAAAGTTCTTATTACTTTAGTCAATCAGCTCCCGATTTACTTCCCCTCGCTAAAAGACTCTCGCTTATTTGAAATTATACAGCAAGTTTATCTTGCAAGGACTCAGCAGGCTCAGTAGTGGGTAAAAATGAGTCGAGATCCTGAGCCCTCTAGAGCATTCTCTGGCTTTGACATCATTTTTTGGAATTATAGAGAGGCTGTTAGTAAAAAAGCGGACATCGAGAAACTTTGTGAGTCACACGACATAATTGTTCTGGCAGAATAAGCCCGAGAATTCCTTCTCCATTCGGAGCTTCAAAGTGGTGCGCAGGGACATCACAGATCCAGGCATACGAGGTATGCTGATTCTTATTCGCGACGTCTTCTTTTCCGACATTAAAATTGCTGGTTTACTAGATCCGTCCGTGGAGGCCATTGGTCTCCAATTGAATATTGATAACTGTAATGCCGCCGTTATTGGCATTTACCGACATTCAAATGCGATTTGCCTGTCCAGCACTTGGCTAAGAATTTTTAATCTAGCCGATTCGTATAAATACTCTTTGATTATAGGTGATTTTAATGCCCATCACCCTCATTGGGGTGCCTCTCATTCCAATCCAGCTGGTAAAGTAATAGTGAATCTATTAGATAGAATGTCGTTTAGTCTGTTCAACCCTATCCACGTTCACATATATTCCTCCTCCGGATAAATCTCCGTCGCTTCTTGATCTCGCGATAGGGTCGAGTAGCCTTGCCTCTTTCTCGGAAACTTCTGTTTTCCGGGACACTTTGGGTAGTGATCATTGCCCCATACTTGTCTCCATTAATCGTAGAGTCAAAACGGTATCTATTTTCTCTCACAAGTGTAAATTTTCCCGAGAACAGTTTAAAAACTTCTGTAAAACTTTAGAGAAATGCGCTGAGAAAATGCAGGAGGAAGTCCTCAAATGGGAGGACGACGAACCTTTATAGTATAAGTGAAAAGCTCATGGACGTGGTTAACTTATTTCCCCCGCCAGTTAGGGTTTTTGTTTCTGTTGGGCATCGCTGTAACAATGGCACAATGACCGGTCCTCCCCCAGCTCCTTGGTGGAACCAGAATTGTACCGAGGCGAGGCGGTTCGGGCACGAAAGGACGCGTGTAAAAAATATCGCAAAAACCCCACGGTTCAGAATTACCAGATTTTCCGTGACCAGATTAATGAGACTAGAAAGAGTCTTAGAAAAGTCAAGCGAAAGGCTGGAAGGACTATTATTCTTCCCTTGACTTCCTGACTTCTACAGGGGACATTTGGAAAATGATTAAAAAATATCGTAATTGCAGGTTGACTTTGGCTTCAGCGGAGGCCACTCCGGATGGTCATTGAATCTACAATCGCGAATATCTGCCAACCCTCGTGTCCTGGCCCTCGGGTTCCCATCCCGGAGAACAGCTCCCGAAACAATAAATCTCTGCTTTGGATGGACAACCCATTCCAATACCGAGAATTCCATGCTGCTCTTAATTCCACTAAAATCAAATCGAGTCCGGGTATTGATCGGTTCGATTATAAAATCCTCAAAGCTCTCCCTTCAACTTTAAAAAAGCTCCTTCTCTGTTTTCCGGAAGCGTGGTCGCATTCCCTCGTTTATCTCATCCCAAAATCCCATGGAGGCCGAGTCCGCCCCATAGCCCTTACTTCCTGCATTCTCAAGTTGCTTAAGAAAATGTTTTTCACTCGACCGCACTGGGCGATTGAATCGTATAGTTCCGGTAATATTCTCATTAGTCCGGTTTTGTTAAATCTCTACTTGAGATTGTTGGGTACTAGATTACATCGCCGTACTAAAATATTGCAGTTTGCCGATGATATCGTAATTTATGCCTCAGTTTCGAATATCTTTAAAGCCATCAGATCGATCGAAAGTTTGTTGGCCAGCATTCGGGAGTTCCTTTGAGAGAGAGGCCTGGAAATTTCGCCCAGCAAGACTCAGATGATGATCTTTTCTAAAAATGGTGCGATCAATCGGGCGGATTGTCAGGTCCGTCTGGGAAAGAACACGATCAGTTCGAGTCGATTCGATTTCTGGGGGTCATTTTGAACCCCAAACTCAGTGAAGATCTTCACATGAACTTTCTTGTCGAGAAGGCTAGGAAAACTTCCAACATTACTTCTTTTCTGCGAGGCGTCTGGTGGGAGGCTCACCCGCAATTACTCTTGATTGTTTATTGAGCCATTCTACTCTGGCTCTATAGAATACGTTTCGCACATTTTCGCCCTCCAAACCAACAAAATGTTTCACAGATTGGAGATAATTCAGAACAAGGCAATCAGGACAAGTCTGAGTTATCGGATTTCCACTCTTTTAAACACTATGCTCACTGAGGCTAAGAACTCCCCCCCCCCTTAAATATAGGCTTCGATTTCTGGCCTCATTACTCGCCGGGCCTGGATCTACTGGAAATTTTCGATAGGGTTTCTAAGACTTCGATTCAAAACATATTTTTGTAGCCCTTTGAGCCCATTTTCAAAGACACCACTTTCTTCTACACGAACGAATCCAAATCAGATGTGGATAACTATGTGGGTTCCGCATGCTACTCGCCGCAACTGTGGCTAGAATTAATGTTCAAACTACCTTCCTACACCTCGGTTTATACAGCTGAGGCTTGGGCCATTTATAATGCTGTTCTTACTTCGCTTGATCTGTGTTATCCCAGAGTTATCATTATTACGGAGTCCAAGAGTGTTCTCGATGCGCTATCCAACTCGTCCACTTGTAAATTTAACTACTTGATCCCTCTCATTAAGGCTAACCTTGAGATTGCTATGCAGCGTGATATTGATATTCAATTTATTTGGGTTTCCTGCCACAAGGGGATTGAGGGTAATGAGATCGCTGAGTCCTTAGCCAAGAGGGCTATGGCTATTCGAGAGGGTAGATCTGAATTCAGGGTGCCATTTACCGAATGTTCTCAATCGCTAGAAATAAGCTCATGGCGGAATTTGATAACTACCTATCAGTAAGGGCTTAGCACAAAAGCTCCCATTTTTTTTCAACACATATATGCTAAGGCAGCAAAGCCTTGGTATTTCAAATTGGGTCTCAAGTGGGAAACTATTGTCACGATTTCTCGACTGCGTGCGAATCACTACAATCTCAACCACAGTCTTTTTAAAAAAAATCTAGTAGAGGACAGTTCGTGTCCTTGCGGTGCAGCCATTCAAGATTTTAATCATTTAGTTTTCAAATGCCCTATCGATCGGGCTGTCCATCTCCGCTTAGCCATCCGCGCGCTTGAGGGACCTCAATGCATGTAGCTATAAAATGAGCTCTGAAAGAAAATAAATTTTCGGTTGCCCTCATTTTTGGACAGGGGGGGTGTCCGATTTGACAAAAAATGCCCCATATATACATATATTAATATATATATATATATATATATATATATATATATATTGTCACGACCTTTTTGCACTCCCGGACCGCTCCGGGACGTGTGCCGGATCAAAAGGACTTAGGAGAGCGGGATGGTAGGCCTCTCCAGTGATTTCCTCGCACCTCCGATACTCCACGAAATATTCCGAATGTTGGGCGC
>NW_020227138.1:0-1856 GCF_003070985.1 Temnothorax curvispinosus
CTTTTTTATTGAGATATGTGTTTATATAGGTTGCTTTTGAAACACATAGACAACGTGGACCTGCACAAAATTTACCAGCTCAGTCGAAGAACGACATTGATATAGCGCTTGCAAAATTTTTTTTTGGTTGCAATATACCATTTAAAGTTGTTGAATACATTTTAAAAATTTAATAGCTGCACTTAATCTTGACTATCACTTACCAGGAAGGAAATTCCTATCTAATAATTTATTAGATAAAGTTCATAAAAAAATTGTTAATGAACGCAAAGAACATTTGAAAAATAGTGAATGTGTGCTGTTTATTGACGGGTGGAAAAATTCTGCGACAAATAGCAAGCATGTCGTATGCACTGTTCATAATGCAGATTATAACAGGCAATTTTTTATTGTGTCATATGATATAACAGGACGCTCAGAAAACGCAGAACTATTATTAGAAGATGTTAATCATTCAATTACTTTATCGAAAGACTTATATAACATGAATATTTTTGCAATAGTATCCGATAATGCGTCACCCATGATTAGCATGGTTAATAAGAGTAATTTGTGGTACTCAACTTGCAACAGCCATAGTGGCAATTTATTAGCCAAGTTATTAGTAGATGGAGAATTTGCAAATGAAGTTAATGCGCTTTTAAAGCGCATTAAAGGAATTCAAAAATCCTGGTCTGCAGCGTGATATTATAAATAAAGGTGGTAGTCGAATAAATTTAGCCTGCGAAACTAGATGGAGTAGTTATAGAGATTCCTTCAATTGTGCCTTACAAAATTTAAACATAATGAGAAATGTAGCATCAACAGCTTCATACCCTATAAAAGAGAAGGTTCTGGAACTTCTCCAAGATCAAGAGTTTGAATCAAAATTGAAGCAATATATAGAAATATTTAATCCAGTTTGTACGTTAATAAATAGGTGCCAGACGTCAACGTGTAATGTTGCCGATGCAACTCAATTATGGTTGACATTAGAAATACCATCAACCGATGAATTCCATAAACATCTGTTAAAAGAACGTTTAAAAAAAGCTGTACGACCAATAGGAATGGCAGCTAATCTTGTACACCCATCTTATCGAGGTGAAAAATTATCTGCAGAACAATTAAAACAGGCACTACAATTTCTTTCTAAAGAATTAAATCAAGAAGGAATAAATGAACTAGACATATATTTAAATAAAACAGGCATTTTTTCAAAATTATTTGAAAAGGAAATTGCAGATCCATATGTATTTTGGGCAATGTGTGAAAAAAGGGTTCCTAATATTTCAGCACTTGCTAAAAAATTATTAAAAATTCCTGCCTTTTCTGCTGAATTAGAAAGGTTGTTTTCCAATTGGTCATACGTTCATACATTTTTGAGAAATCGACTATTGAATGAAAAATCTAAAAAACTTGTGGATATATACTATACACTAAAGACTATGGAGAAACATTCGGAGTTATGTCGAAACAATGTATTTTTAGATCCGTTTGATTAATGTTTTTATGTAATAATGAACAATATCTCCTATTTAAATTATTTTTAAAAATACAATTAATTAAAAAAATTAGTACAAAATATTTTAATTAAAAGTGACTACTTTATTATAGTATCACAACTTCAGAGTATTATTAAAGCATCTTACAAAATATATATATATATATATATATATATATGTAACTTACATTAACTTACTTTTTTTTTTTTTTTTTTTTTATGTTCTTACTTTACATCACAGAACAATGTTTACACATACGTGTTATTTGTATTATATCTTTAGCTTAGCTTTATATTATAAATCACAGGATTCACAGGACAATTTCACTTATAATTTGTTTTTTATATTGTATCTTAAAATACTCACTAATAT
>NW_020227139.1:0-2437 GCF_003070985.1 Temnothorax curvispinosus
ACTCTTGTAAAATTTTTTCATCTCTAACCGTGTTTAGGAGCTGTAATTTTTCAAAGGTGCAAACGTTAATTTTTCCAAGTTTCAAGGTTGGCGACCTCAGAAAAGTCGACCCCCAAGTGTCCGTGTGTGCCAGGTGTGACTGCAAATTTCGCGAAACGCGTTTCGGACCCCACTTTTTCTACACTTTTTTTCCATAATTTTTCCAAGTCCCAGCACTCGCAAAAATCGACCGTTCAACATCTCTATGCTCTCCAGGTGAGACTGCAAATGTCGAGAAACGCGTTTAGGACTCTATTTTTTTTGAAAATTTTTACAAATTTTGGCAATTGTTCAGTTTAGCTACACCAGCACACAGAAATCGATAAAATTAAGTTTATTCGACGCGCGTCATTGCACAAAACAAATCTGGCGGAAAAAAGTGTCGCTCTTTCTGCCCCGCGACAAGAGATATTAATCGTTAAAGTTGACAGGAATCAAGTTTTATGATTCGCCTGTGTCATACCGACGAGATGTAGCGCGACTACGGACATGCCCTGCGCGCGGCCACATACGCACGCTCAGTGGCTGCACGCGCGCGTGCAAAACTGCGCCCCAACTGAAATATGTATGTACACAACTCTGAGAGGGAGCGCAATATCGAGTATATGGATTTCGATATTTCAATCACGAGGTAATTCTTTAAATATTTATCGACAACTATAGCAAACAAGTATATTATTTTTTATTCTTTGTAGCATATGGGTCAAATGCGCGACGCTGCAGCCGTGTGTACAGTTACAGCGTTTTCCATAGAAAAATGTTAGATAAATATGAATAATCCAATAAATAGTTAAAATTGCACGTATTATTTTCAGCGCGTCACTAACTCCTCCACATAGGTTAGATGACGCGCTTTAAAAGTATTCAACTGTTCAAAGGGCGTCGCACTAACCTCCACATAGGTTATATATGACGCGCTTTAAACACTTGAATACTTTTTTAAAGCGCGTTATCTAACCTATGTAGATTACTGACGCGGTTTAAACAGTCGAATACTTTTTAGGCGCGTCACTATAATCTATACGCCGAAAGAATACCATTTCAAATTACGTTACACACTTGTGACTTACCAACCAAACACAGAATTGTGTATCACGTGATCCGCTGCGTGCGGTCACTGAGCATGCGCGCATATGGCCGCAGGCAGGGTATGTTCGCGTAGTCGCTACAGCTCTCGTCGGTATGACAGGAATCAACCATTTACCATGAAATATAAAAAGAAAAAATTATTACAAAAAGATGGTCTATCGTCGTGTGTAATCGTGGTCGCACCTTGGTCGCGCTGCGTCCTCCCCAAGGAGCGGAGGGAACGCGCGCGCACGTTCAAGCCCTGTCCGTCACTGCGCGCGACAAGGTGGCGGCCACATCGACGGGGAGAGGAAAGGGGAATGGGAAAAAAAGAAAATACGGAGAATAGGTGTGAAGGAAAAGAGAGGAAGGGGATGGGGGGGCCAATGACATTTACGACAATTTTGCGATAGCTTTTATTCGACAAATTAGGTACACACGTAATAATAATATTAATAATAATAATAACAATAATAAAGGCCAAGTTAGGGCGGCGGTGTGGTCTAGTGGTAAAGCGCCAGACTCGTAATCTGAGGAACCAGGTTCGAGTCCACTAGAGCCATAAATCATAGAAAAGTTTTTTTCCGAAAAAACCGCGCCTCTCCGTGCATGTGCGAAGAAAACTGGGCTCCGTCTGTCGGAAGAGACGTTAAACCGTTGGTCCAAAGTAGGAAAGTAGGAAACAGTAAGGCAGTAGAATGAATTGGAGGTTAGGGTGTGACCGAACGATGCATAATCGGGCCACGGGGTACGCTATTTTGTCCTATTAGTCATCGGTCGCCACTCGGTTTAACCTTTATATACCGAGAAGGTAGGTATTCGTATTGAAAATCAGCCAAAATGTGAACAATTTGTTTAAACAATTTTATTTTTTCAATCCCGCCACAACTGCTCGATAAGCATCGCCTGAGCTCTGGATACCGCTAGGTATGACCTCAATCGGCCAGCCAGGGATACCTGTTAGCCGGACAGCTGCTTGATCAGGTAATATCTCCTTAACCCTTTGACTTTTCGAATTCCCGCCACGGTTGCCTCCTCTGGGATGCTCTGCCAATCGTTTCCACTATCGATCATTCATCTACCTCATCCGTGGAACCATGATAGCCGGACAACCGCTTGATCGGCTAAGTCCCGACATTAATATAAGTAAAACGCCACTAATTCTCTTTTATTTTCAGGTTTCGTCGACAGCTGCTTCATCACCATCGCCGATGTCGTAGATCACCGCTGCTCACCGATGTCTAGGATCAACGCGTCTGGGAGATAGCCGGACAACCGAGAACTGTCCGCGTAACTACGACTAATATCAACTTTTTTCAGGTTTCCGCCA
>NW_020227140.1:0-1236 GCF_003070985.1 Temnothorax curvispinosus
GTTTGTGAATTTTTATTTATGTAAATATTATGATTCAACATACTATATTTAATTATTAGAATTGTTGTCATAGCTTAACATAATATTTACATTCCTGAAATTATTATGTTTTAATAATCGTTATCTGTTTAATTTAGACAGACAGAAAGAGAAAGAGAGAAAGAGAAAGACAGAGAGAGAGAGAGAGAGAGGGAGAAAGAGAAAGAGAAAGAGAGAAAAGGAGAAAACTGTAAAGTGATTTTTTAAACAGGTAAAGTTATATACGTGGTAAATTTAAAAGATGAAAACTTAAATAATTTGGGACATTTTTATTAATGTTAACCATTAAAAAAGCATACATTTAATAAAGAGTAAAATATATTTATTTGAGATAGATTTGCGTAATTAATAAAATTAATGAAAGAAAGAAAGAGAGAGAAAAATAAACAGAGATAGAGAGAGAGAGAGTTATTACTTTTTTTTTAAATTACTTTTTTAAAAATCTATATCTATAAAGAAAAGATATTTAACGGCAGGAAAAGGGCCAATAAATCTAAACCGATAAAATAAATATGACATATATTTTAAAATTTACTTTAAAGAAATCATAAATTATTATCTGTATTATTTTTCTCTCTCTTTCTTTCTTTCATTAATTTTATTAATTACGCAAATCTATCTCAAATAAATATATTTTACTCTTTATTAAATGTATGCTTTTTTAATGGTTAACATTAATAAAAATGTCCCAAATTATTATTATTATTAATTTTTTTTTTAAATTACTTTTTTAAAAATCTATATCTATAAAGAAAAGATATTTAACGGCAGGAAAAGGGCCAATAAATCTAAACCGATAAAATAAATATGACATATATTTTAAAATTTACTTTAAAGAAATCATAAATTATTATCTGTATTATTTTAAGCAATGAAACTGGATATAGATATAGATAGATTAATTTGTGAATTTCTATTCCTTTAATTATTATGTTTCAACATACTATATTTAATTCAGTAACTTACTATCATAACAACATAATATTGAAAATTATGAAATTATTACGTTTTAATAAGAAGATTATTTTGTTGATACTTAGCCATTGCTGGTTGGTGCACCTAGAGGGTATTTTGTTTGTGAATTTTTATTTATGTAAATATTATGATTCAACATACTATATTTAATTATTAGAATTGTTGTCATAGCTTAACATAATATTTACATTCCTGAAATTATTATGTTTTAATAATCGTTAT
>NW_020227141.1:0-2924 GCF_003070985.1 Temnothorax curvispinosus
AAATATTTAAAAATGTCTTTAATAATGATAATAAACATATCATTGCCGGTGCGCCAGTGGACAGAGATCAATGAGATATCATTAGAAAGATATGACATCGAACAGCGTTATCAGAAATCCCGAATGACATTCTTTTGCTTTTGATGTACGAGTATCTTGTTTGAACAGATGCCGAAGAGGTATTTTCGGAGGAGACGCGCAGTTCAAGAGTGATTCGAATATGAACGTATAGTTATGAGACGTCTTATTATGTCTCCCGAGGACAACGACGAGTAATAATGATAAGAAAAATTACAGGAAATTACATTTGGAAATTCAATTTTGCGAACAATCCTATTACGTTTTAAACGTGTATTTATCTGTTCTTTTAACGTGGTTCTTTTAAAATAGATCATTTCAAGGCAAAAAAAAGCGCGTACGAGAAAATAAAAATAATAGTAAATAATAATAAATATGTATTTCTCAGAAAGGCAGATATAATGTTTATAATATACATCTCACACTGCGTTTTTACAACACGAGACTGTGGATTAAAATATAATCTTAATCAACTTTAATTAATCGAATTATATTAATTGATTCTGGATCTCAATTAAATACGCTTTCGGAAACGTTAAGTGATTCCAATTTCTCTCGATTTTTCACACAACGTTTTACTTTACATATTTCTCTGAAAAAAAAAAGATATTTCATGCCTAAATTATTTTCTGTTCCAAAAATACGCGTGGACAATATATTAATATGTTTTGGATTAATCAATCTAAATTAAATGGCTCTAAATCAACTAAATGTTTTCCTTTTCTGCAAACAATGACTAACTGGCTTTCTCATTTAATGATCGCAATATTTCTTTCGCACAGAACTCTGAAAATAAATATTCGCGCCGAAATAAATTATCTTCCTTGAAATACACGAAGCGCAGGTGTGTAATAAAAAACGTATCTCGCTGTATTTTTACGATGCAGATGTTGTTGTTAAGAATCTACTTTTATTTAATTAATCTAATCGAATCAAACCTTACGTTAAAATTTAAATTCTAGATCAACTCGTGGGTCCCTGGAAAAAACGCGACAACAACACACCGTCCTTCCGCGCGCTCGTTAATTTATTTCCGTCGCGTTTCGGCGCGTCACGTAAGCACACGAGTCGCGAGATTAATACCTCGCCCGATAATAGCCCGATATTAACCGGAGGCAGCGGATCGCTTTGTTTCCGCGCGAGGACTCGGCCTTTGTGTTTCGCGTCGCGCATAATTTACAATAAAAAATGCGCGGGTGAGAACAATAATAAGCGATCGGATCGGGATGGCGATCCGCTTAAGACATATGCCACGGGGATAATCGTTTTCAGCTTGCATTCAATGCAGTATACCGTCATCGTCGTGTCCCGTCGTCGTCCCGTCTCGCTTTTAGCCGCGTCAAGGTAAAACGGCGATTACCGAAGTCCCGTGGTCTGGAAACGCGCTCGACGAAAAGGATACGGGCATCGCGCGCTTAATTGCGTGCCGTGATTACGCGTTCCTGATGCGTGTGCCGATTTGCATCTAACTCGATAATCGGTTTTTTCCTTCGCGAGATTCATATCGAATATGTAAATATGCAAACAAACGTATTATACGTAAATGAACAAATCGCAGAGAACTAAAAATACTCCTCGAAGCATTCCAATCCTTCGTTTCCCAAATGTTTCAATTTCAGTCCTGATCGTTTATTAATTTAATTTTTCTAATATCTAATATACGTAAAATACATTTTCGATTATTATGAAGAGTCTGTTCTTGTGTTTCTCGCGATTTGGACCGACGCTGTCAGTTACGGAGTCACTCAATTAAGTGATCAGGTAGCCGAGAAATCTAAATCGTTGAATAGTTAGAGAGGTGGTTTCGCTTTTCCGCGTGAAAGAGTTAAGTCGCGAGCCGAATCGCTGTGAATCGTCGTCGAAGTAACGCAACGCTCCAATTGGTAGCCCTGAAGGAAGCCGATCGGCGTGGCCGATACGCGCCATTGTCCAAGGATCTTTTTCACTTAATCCTCAATGAGAAACCCGTTCTGAACCGAGGCGGAAGACTTTTTGGCCGGTCGAAGGTCCTCCGGGCCCACTTTTCTTTTTTGCCGTGCGCACGGACCGCGCAAACCAGACTTAGTTTCCATTCACGATAAACCAGTCCCGCCCGCGGTGTCGGACGATACCGCGCGACCGCTTGGACTAGTTCCGTTGCGCTGGGGGATTAACGAGAATCAGAACGCGATCGGAAGCTCGTTACGTTTCTCTCTAATCGTCGCGAATCGCGTCGCGAGATCGCATTTTCCCGTCGGACTCAATATACTCGGGCATATATCGACAAAAAGAAATAATAAAAAAGAAAACACATAATTGTATATAAACCGGTTAGTTTTGTAACCGCGGGAAAATATCCGACGACGTTACATATTCAGGGTGATGGTTGTTCCGATTATTAGAGCCGGTTTCCTGATCAGGCATCGCGAGGACTAAATCCAATAGAAAGAAAGAGAAGAAGAGAGTCTCCAGAGAAAGTCACCGGAGAAGTCACGGATCATTATAGGGAGAAAAAAAATATTGTTATTGAATTTTAAAACGTTTGTTATCTCGGATCCTTGAATTCCAGTGTCCTTCGGTTCAGGAAAAGTAATAAAATGTCTGCTCGTTTTAAAGCCTTTGATTCCAAGATCCTTGATTCTGAGATCTTAGGGTTTTACAATCGTCTATTCTCTCGCTGAATCGTAAAGTCGTTTGGATTATTAAATTTTTATCTTATCGAATTCTTGAGACTGTTTCCGAGAATCTTGGGCTTTGGAAACAACTTTTATGCATCCCCTGTCAGCGCAAATATCCAATATATATATAATTTAATGATATATAATAGGGGTATTCAAATAAGTTAGAGTTTAACGGTTTGACAGGTT
>NW_020227142.1:0-2400 GCF_003070985.1 Temnothorax curvispinosus
TACCTTACATGAGATATTTGCATTCGCAATTTTGGTTCATTGGTCTAATTTTTACTTACGTAATAAAATCTTATTTAAATTCTTATTATGCCTATGCTTAAATGCACGATATGATAAAACATTAAGCAGTTTGTTTGTCAATAATTAAGACAAAAATCACATGAAAAACTGATAAATCGAAGACGAATACCTTAAAAAAAAAAATGGATTCGAACAAGATTCCCGATAAGTACTCGCACAGTAAAATCTTCGACATTGAGCGATTCTCGTTCGAATAAATTTTGTTAAAAGGAACAAGATATATACGTAAGGGCTCCCGTACAATCAAAAATATAAAGAACAAGGAATAGATATTAGCGATTAAGAATAAAAAATCAGAAATAAAGCTGGTGTAGCATTGATACACGGCTTTCGATAGGTAAAAAATCTATTGCCTGTGTTTTTCATTGCGCATCCAACTTTATTCCTGATTCTTTAGTTCTAGTCGCTAAATCTGTTCCTTGTGCCTTATATTTTTGATTGTGCGGGGGCCTTAAGTGCCTTATCTGCCAACCTTGGATATGCAAACATTTGTTTAATACTGTGTCGCAATTTCAAAGAGATTCTGTTGGTCTGTTTATTCTGGACAAGGCATTGGATGGCTAACAGAGGCGTCAAGAGCCCTCGGCAATGTACACTTATCAAAAGTTATTAGTATTTTCATAGTCTTACGAAATAAAATACGAAATAAATGCCTATAAAACGCATAGGGCGTATCAAAATAGGATTGTTCTAATAAAAAGACAAAGCTTAGAAAAATATTGCGCCCGAAATCAAGACCTCGAATCGTGTGAGCCACTAAAAAAGTTTTCTAAATCTTTTTGGCACTCGTAACAATGGAGGAATCGTTTCCTTCACTTCACACGTCGGTACACAAACGCATGTTTGATCAAGGTTGCTGTTGTTGCATCTTCGCCTGCATCGAAGCCAGCAATTCCTGCATGTGCCGTATTTCTGCCTCCTTTTCTTGCAATATGCGATCCTTCTCTGACACAGTGCTGTTTTTGTCGGGGTCCGCGATGCTGCACAGAAGAAAAGCAAGAAGTTCAAGTAACGTTCATACAAACGTCAGAAATATAATATAAATTGATATGTTTGTGCTCACGTTTGACGTCGGGGCGGTACCGGAGCTCCCTTCGCTAATCTCTCGCTACGGTAATTCTCGTAATGTACCTCTTGCGTTACTTCCTGCAAATCTTGCATATGCGTGCTATAAAAAAAAAGAATAATATCAGACTTACGTATATCAACGTAGAAATATCATATAATTATGAAAAACTTACATCAGCATCGTCCGTAGCTTGATAAAATCGCAGTGATCTGGGTTCTCCACTTCGACAACGCCCCACGGATACAGTCGACCGCGTACCTTCTTTCCCTTGACCTCGAGCAAGGTATTCGCACCGCACACCGCAAACGGGACAGCCTCTTTCAATTGACGTACTTGCTCCTTGTAATCCTCATCCTCGTCGCTATCACAGTCCGGTAAGGGATATATTTTGATTCCGTTGCCTTCAATCTCCTCCATAACTCTTTTCTTCAGGCGCAAGACTTCCTTTTTGGTAAGTACATCAGCTTTCGCTATTACAGGTACTATGTTAACTTTGTTATGAAGTTGCTTCATAAACTCGATGTCCAATGGCTTCAACCTGGTTAACGCGAGAGAAGAGAAGAACCGATTGTATTACTTTGCTTCACCACACGTTCGTCTCTGACGTTGATCTCTGATCGACTTAATTTTATAATAAATTTGTACCCGTGGCCAAACGGAGATATGAAATAGAAACAACAATGTATTCTATTATCCACGATGTTTCTCCTATTCAGACCGCTCTCGTCGCGAAGAAATCTTTCAAACTGATCGTCTATATATTGAATGATAGCTCGGAAGCTATCTGTGTTGTCAATCGCGTCTCCATAGCCAGGTGTATCGACGACCGTTAATCTAAGCTTCACGCCCCTTTCTTCAATCTCGACCGTTGAAGCATCGAGTTTGACAGTTTGATTGGTTTTCTCTGTTCGCAGAGGTAACAAAAAGATACTTAAATTATATAGAAATTTGTAAAAAATCACATGCCCGAATTTTGTATATCTAAAATTTCAGAATACGCATGATTCGCTTGTGCCTACCAACTGCGTCGGGAATTATCCGCTCGGGATACAAATCCGTGAGGAATAAACTGTTCACCAGGGTGGACTTGCCCAAACCGGATTCTCCCACGACCATAAGCGTAAACTCGAAACCCTTCTTCACGGACTTCCGGTGCACTTGATTGGGAAGGTTCGCGAATCCCACATACCCAGGCGTCTCAAGGCTTGCAAACTGGAAGAGAAGCGTACCTATGTTAGTTAAAAATATCT
>NW_020227143.1:0-1230 GCF_003070985.1 Temnothorax curvispinosus
ATGGAACGAATGACTTCTTATTGATATTCTTAGTGTGGATCGATAATCACCATGTGTGTATACACATGATGAAGTGTCATTGGTGCACAAGGGCGTCTGTACTGCCCAAGGAAGAAGAGAAAGAGTTTGTTCCTTATCCATTTTTTACTGTTAAACTCACGTACATATTTGTATATAAATATTACATTTTTAAATTATTATTAATAATAAAATGGTTAACATTTGGAATAGAAAGTATTATATTGCATAAGAATAAAAATAATTAAATGTTGAAATAACAAAAACATTGAAGGATTTGATATGTTTTTATTTTCTATTTCCATATTAATTAGAATAAAAATCAAGCATCAAGGTGCCAATTCATGGGACGCTGAAAAACAGCGTTGAGCGACGTCACGTGACATCACTATGATGCCAGCGTCAAGAAAGAGAAGTTGGATTTTTCCAACTTCAAGCGTCAAAGCCAAAGCAGCGCGAAGACGCCGAAATTTTGACGCTGTTTTCCTTTTCATGAATTTCAATTGACGCCGGCGTCAATTGTGGTCATGCGACCTTCTTGCCGCTGAAAATGAGCGTCGAGCGTCAGCATGAAAAGGCACCTTCATGTTAAAGATAACATAAATAATAAAAACAAATGTTAAAAAATTGTAATAAAACCTGTGATTTATATGAACATTTTTCAAATAACAATTTTGTGGAATTTATGTTGCGGTTTTGGCGTAAAAAAATTATGTAAGAGACAGTCTTGTGTACGCCCATGGGTGAAGAGGTGTTGGATGCTGTGTGTTTTCAGTCCATTAAAATAGATATGTTCATCACCCTCTCATACTTGCGCACACATCGAGCAAGAAAAGACTCA
Organism: Temnothorax curvispinosus; assembly: GCF_003070985.1. Classification (NCBI taxonomy): domain Eukaryota; kingdom Metazoa; phylum Arthropoda; class Insecta; order Hymenoptera; family Formicidae; genus Temnothorax; species Temnothorax curvispinosus. Next base: position 860 of record NW_020227143.1, read on the forward strand.
CGTGTTACACGTGTTAAACCAACAACCTTACATGCTTCAGCAATCTTTTGTATATCATATTGAAATTAAGTACTGCGATATTAATTGTGATGAGTTCTCAATCAAATAGGGCAGATTGCTATTTTTAGCAACTCAAATGTTACATGATATTATCTTTTTGTATGTTATCCTACTGGATTTTTCTTTGATAGTCTACTAAAAAATTATTAACGTACGCAAAATAATTGTCTAGTAAAATTCTGTTATTCTCTCTCTCTCAAGAGTTTGCATGTAAAAATTCATATATAAATGTGTAGATAAATATATATATATATATATATATATATATATATATATATTTAAAACAAATTAATTACTAAAGCTCAATCATT
>NW_020227144.1:0-1831 GCF_003070985.1 Temnothorax curvispinosus
AATATAAAAATTACCAAATGCAATGACGTAAATCTTTATAAACATAAAAAGTTAAAAGAATCCTCCGTTTTTTTTTTAATTTGCAGACCTTTAAATATTTGTTTTGATTAAAGTTGAACTTTGTAAATGTAGCAATGTATAAAAATCCACTCTTGGCCAATATGCACCCTGTTTTTTTTTTAATTTCGTACATAACAAACCAACATTAACTTTAACATGATAATATTATCTAAATGTAAATAATAAAATTAAATATTAATTCTGAATAAAAAATTATAGCTTGTAGTATTTTTACTTATTTAATTTATTTTGTATTTATATACAACGTGCATATTGTTGCTCAACGGAAACCGCGAGAAGGTGGTGGTCTTTTCCGTCAGGAAGGAAATGTAAAAAATTGTTAATTTATTATTTGTAATCATTGTAATAATAAAAAATCAATTTTTTACATTTTTTTGTGTGCGAGCGTGCGCGAGTGTGCGAGCGTGCGCGAGTGTGCGTGCGTGCGTGCGTGTATGTATGTATGTATGTATGTATGTATGTATGTATGTATGTACCTATGTATATATAATATACCTTGCTGCTGTTGCGGAAGGTGTTGTCCCTCCCTTGCCTGCTGGCTTTGCTGCGGCTGGCCCTGCTGGCCCTGCTGGCCCTGCTGGCCCTGGTTTGCTGCCAGTGTTTGTAATTGCTGGACCAGCTGTTGCAGTTGCATTTGCTGTTGCTCATGCATCTGCAACAACTGGGCCAATTTTTCATTGGCATTCATTATTTGACCTGTAAAATACATAAGTAAAATACATACTAGTATCATATCATTATCATTTTCATGTATAATGCTAAAGTCTTACTAAACGATATACTTGCTCTATTACCAATACATCAATAACATTGATATACATTATAAATATATTGATACAGATTCTAAATAAATAATGAATTGTTTCCGACTAACCCGTCGTATCCTGCTGATCCTGCATCGTAATCGTAGCGTGCACGCTGTCCTGCGCCATATCTCTCATTCGCGATATCTTTTGTTTTTCCGCTAGTTCCGCGAGTCAACACTGTCAACAAGCGTTTCTTATTTGGCTTCTAGTCTATGCGTGTCTGCCTGTTTGTTAAAAAATGTCGTGTCGTTGACCGCTTCGTTGAGTGTACATACATTTTAACGAACTCATCACTTTTCGAGTTTTAGAGGTACGCACGCACACACACACACGTACACATACACATACTCGTATTCATAGTCACATTCACACACTCAAATTTACACACAACATTTTTCGTTTTTATTTATATTTTAACATTTGCATTTTTTGTTTTCTGTCATTATTTTATAATCAATGGAAATGTGTGATAAATTAACGAAAAGACCTAAGCGAAGCTTTGTAGAAACTTGGCTTAATGATGATCGATATTAATCTTGGATACGCAAAATATCATCTAATAATAGTCTTTATTACTGTAATATATGCAATAAAAATTTTTCATGCAATTCAACACATATTTCTAAACATGTGGATTCTGCATATCACAAAGAAAAAAAAAATCATTGTTAAGTAGTAATGACGATGATCAGTTGCCAAAGAAAAAAGTTCGTAAATTAAAATTTCAACGACAATGGTTAGATATAGAGCAATTTCAATGTTGGTTACGTGAAGTGCCAAATGATCCAAGTTCATTCTTTTGCTTAACATGCGATAAATCTAGTGTTGGTGGTTTATTGCAAATCCATCGTCATGCAAAATCTACAACTCATATATAAAATGCACAAAAAAATTGTAATACAGAAAACGAATCAAATGAAAATTCAAATACGCAAAGTAATAAA
>NW_020227145.1:0-365 GCF_003070985.1 Temnothorax curvispinosus
CTTCGGAAAACGTTCGGATACATTAAGAAGTACACGAAAAATATTTTGATGTGAGATATCTCAATTTAAGGTAAGAGTAATTTTTTTTAATATTTGTTTTTTTTATGGATAAAACTACAAACGATATTATTGTTACTACAAACAACTACAAAGAATTCTAAAACACATAGCGCAAGCGGATTCGAGATATCTTTAAAATTGAGAAAGATACGTTATTTGTATATTGCAAATACGTTGTAACTTTTATATTATTCAACTACAAACGAAATTATTGTTACTACAAACAACTACAAACGATTCTAAAACACATGGCGCGAACGAATTTCAAATATCTCAATTTTGAGTAAGAGTGATTTTTTTAATTT
>NW_020227145.1:375-1137 GCF_003070985.1 Temnothorax curvispinosus
ACATGGCGCGAGCGAATTTCAAATATCTCAATTTTAGGCAAGAGTGATTTTTAAAAATCTTTGTTTTTGCAAAATCGGTAAAACTACAAACGAAATTATTGTTACTACAAACAACTACAAAGAAAATGCTACAATTTCCTTTTTTTAAAAATTTATTTTGTTAAAATTGGGTGCCAATTTCACGGAACTGAATGAGGCCTACCTGCTCGCTTGGAATGAAGGAAGAATGCATCATATTAAAATGATGCAAAAACATGGTTTTCCGCTTACTTGAGATGATGTACATACACTGGCTTATAACTTTGCTAATCAACTTGAAGTCAAACACAGATTTATAATGAAACTCAAAAAGCTGGATGAGTGGCTTTATTAATTTTTGTCTAGACATCCTGATGTTTCTGTACGCAAATCAGAAAGTTTATTTCTTGCCAGAAGTCTTTGTATGTAAGTAGACTAGCTGGTTACCCGGGCTTCGCCCCGGAGGACATATGTAATCAGACACGCAAATAGTCTCTCTCTCTCTCTCTCTCTCTCTCTCTCTCTCTCTCTCTCTCTCTCTCTCTCTCTCTCTCTCTCTCTCTCTCTCTCCTCTCTCTCTCTTTCTCCCTCCTCCCCTCTCCCTCCCCCCCCTCTCTCTCTTTTTCTCTCCCTCTCTCCCTCCTCTCTCTCTTTCTGTCTCTCTCTTCCCCCCTCTCTCTCTCTCTCTCCCTTTCCCCTTTCTCCCCCTCATCTCTCTCTCTCCCTCTCTCCCTCCTCCCCCCC
>NW_020227145.1:1237-4122 GCF_003070985.1 Temnothorax curvispinosus
CTCTCTCTCTCTCTCTCTCTCTCTCTAAATACAATTCTTTAAAATTCGATTAATTATTTCCCGAAAATTCGTCAAACTTCTGATACCGCTTTCCAAAAAAATCGATAACAAAAAATTATATACTTGATAGCACTCCCCAGGAAATTCAACCCCTACTTTATGTACAATTCTTTGAGATTCGGTCATTCGGAACCGGTTTTTAAAAAAATCGGTAATAAAAAATAATACACTTTATAGCACTCCCCGGGAAATTCTACCCCTACTTCATGTATAATTCTTTGACATTTAATCAATTACTTCCCGAAAAATTGAAAGATTTAAAAAAACCGGTTTCCAAAAAGATCGGTAACAAAAACTGTACACATTATGGCGCTCGCCGTAAAATTCTACTTCTACTTTATATACAATTCTTTCAGATTCGGTCAATTAATTCCCGAAAGATTGAAAAAATTTCGATACCGGCTTCCAAAAGATCCGTAACGAAAAATTATACACTTCATAGCACTTCCCGGAAAATTCTACCCCTGTTTGATCTACAATTCTTTGAAATTCGGTGAATTATTTTCCGAAAAATTAGAAAAACCGGTTTCCAGAAAATCGGTAACAAAAAACTATACACATAGTGGCACCCCCGGAAAATTCTACCCCTATTTCATATACTTTTGGTAAAAATTATTTGAAAAAATTTCGATACCGGCTTCCAAAAGATCGGTAACGAAAAATTATACACTTCATAGTACTCTTCGGAAAATTCTACCCCTGTTTGATCTATAATTTGTTGAGATTTGATCAATTATTTTTCGAAAAATAGGAAAAATTAAAAAAATTGGTTTCCAGAAAATCGGTAACAAAAAACTATACACATAGTGGCACTCCCCGGAAAATTCTACCCCTATTTCATATACTTTTGGTAAAAATTCGGTTCAGGGGTTTGGGCTGGGCGTTGATGAGTCAGTCAGTCAGTCAGTCAGTCAGAACAATCGTGAAAAAAACACATTTTACCCCTTTTCACCTCCTTAGGGGTGGAATTTCTAAAAATCCTTTCTTAGTGGATGCTTACGTCATGAGAGGAATACACCCTCCAAATTTCAAGTCTCTAGGTTCAGGGGTTTGGCCTGGGCGTTGATGAGTCAGTCAGTCAGTCAGTCAGTCAGTCAGGACATCTTCCTTTATAGATATAGATTGGATTTAATGCATTCGCTGCAAGCGGTGGCTGCATGAAACGTGTACATCATTTATTGATGTCTGCCAAATGTGTGGGAAAATTATATATATATTTTTAACTAAATATGTGAAATTATAAGTTTTTTTAATCATTTTACAAGATGTTAAGTGCATCTTTAACATTAAAATATGTATGGCCAACTGTTCCGTAATGCTATGGCCATCTTTTCCTTAAAGGTCAGATAAGATGGCCAATGCATATGTTGTAATACTTTGATAATATAAAATTTATGTTAAGTGTTTTCTTCTTAATTTCGATAGTTTTACGTACTTTAAGCTTCAGCGAAGAAATATACCAAACACTATTAAAAAATAACAAAAATAAATGCATGTTTTATGCATTTTAAAAAACTATGGCCATCTTATCCGAGTTTACCCTAATTAACGTGGCGCGCAAATCGTCCATAAATGTAATTCCAACGATTTTCCACGATTGTGTCTTCCACTTAATCAAAGAGACCTCCCTAGTTTCCCAAAGGGCACTCCTCTCTTTCTGGAAGCCATCAGATCGTTTCCTTTTTTTATTTTATGGCTTTCTTCCGCGATATAAAAAAAAGCAAAGCCGCTTGCTCGTCATCATCACCGCAAGATTAAATGATCGCTGAACTGTGCGAGTCTCTTGTAACGTAGACGGAGCGTAGAATATAGTGTTTCGCATGATTTCCTCGGTATCTTGACGAGTTACTTCATTCATGAAGTTAGTATTGTTTGAACAAATAGAATTTTTTTCTTAATGTTTGACCACAATCGTGGTTCGTCAATATTTATCGAAATAATCACAACATTATAATTAATAATTAAAATTATTATATAATTATATCTCATATGGTTAGAATAGACTCCATTGACGTCATGTAAGTTATCACAAATAATGAGTGAATTATTATATTTCATAGAATACTAAACTAAAGTTACTATAATCATGTAATATAATCAGGGTTAAATTATTATGTACCTACTATCACAAAATTGTGTGACTTGTTGATTTTCTAACAATAATTTACGGAATCCTATATAGCGAGTGAAAGTCCCTTTATTCCGAAAAATCGTATAGAGAGTAGGTGGAAAACATTTTCACAAATCCACGAGGACGTGTGTCGAAGGATAATAATATCAATGCAAGTCTCGCTTTGACGAGATCCTTTCTCCGCAGAATTCCTCGCGAGCCGACGGCAGAAAACCCATTTCTACTCTGTGGAAATCGAGTCTGACTTCCAAATCCTCCAGGGGGAAAAAAGAGAAGTCTCCCGGTATTTTCCGAGTTGCGAATATATCGACTCGAGAGTCCTTTGAAAGTACATCGAGTCTCCACGGGGATATGCACGTCCGCCCGATGTTCTTCCGGTTTCCCTTAAGCCGAACAGCCACTCGTCATTGTACTCGCTTTGAGAACGCGTATCGTTATTCATCGTCGAAGAGGAAAGACGAAAATGTTGATATTACACAGGATAAAAGTATGCGACACTTTGGCACCGTGCCAAAAACGATGACGATGAGGAACACGAGTCAAAAAACAAGACCCTCCGTAACGCCCGACATCGCGATCGCACTCTCCTTGAATGGAATGAACGGAGGGTCACGTAATAAAGCATTTGTCTATGTTGCCGAGCCTCTGTTCACTTCTCAAATGGCAGTTTTTACCCATTTAACGTCTACGGAGG
>NW_020227146.1:0-3860 GCF_003070985.1 Temnothorax curvispinosus
ACGCGCATCTAAAGCTTATACAAGAGACTACTGAGTTCGACGCCGAGAACGCGATTCGGGCAGACTTCGATAAAATGCATTACGCCGTGAAGGGACGGTATCACGCGCTCACGGGCACGACGCCCGGAACCGCACAGGCTCAATCCGCGAGCCACGCGTCGGCGATCAAGTTACCCAAAATTACGCTTCCGCAATTTTCGGGCGATCTTACGCTGTGGCCGTCTTTTATCGCCTTGTTCAACACCTCGATTCACGACAACCGACAGATCTCGTCAATAGAGAAGTATCAATATCTGCTGGCCTCGCTAAAGGGGGAGGCGCTCAATGTAATCAAGAATTTGCCCCTCGCCGCGGAGTATTACATGATTGCATACGACGCGCTGCTCGACAGGTATCGGAACAGAAGGAGGCTAGCGGACCACCACCTAAAATCGATACGCGAAGCCAAACCGTTAAAGATAGAATCGGCCGATGCCCTCCATAAATTATTAGATACGTTCACCGAAAACACTCGCGCGCTAAACCTGATGAAGTTCCCTACCGATTCGTGGGATTTCCTTTTGCTCAATTTCCTGCTCGAGAAGCTTCCCCGATCATTGCGGGAAAAGTTCGAATCTGTCCATCGGGCCGAAGAGATACCGCGATACGCTCAACTCATCAAGTTTCTTTCCGAACACTGTAAAGTACTTGAGGCCATCTCGGGTCCGTCGACCATGCCGTTCAAATCACAATCGTCCGCGTCGGCTTCGTCGCTTGCATCTCGAACTGCCGAGTGTCCGGCGTGCAAGGAACATCTCGTGTTCAAGTGCCCTCGGTTCTTGAAATTATCCCCTCGGGAAAGGCATTCAACGGCCAAAACCGCGAATTTGTGTCTCAATTGCCTTCGCGCGGGTCATGGCACTAACAACTGCACATCAACGGGGACGTGCCGGTCGTGCCAGGCTAGGCATCATACCCTATTGCACTTCGGACGGGGTTCGGGTCCAGTGGGCACCCCGACGGATACCGGAGCCCCCTCTGAAACGGCCGCCGAGGAGAGTTCGTCGCCACAACATAACGAGCCCCTCGTCACCATGACCAGCGTCGCGAAATCGAGTTCGACCGTATTACTGTCAACGGTACAGGCCGAAGCTCTCGACGTCCACGGGAATCCATTCCCTGTTCGCATGCTATTAGATAGTGCTAGCCAATTAAACTTTATCTCGGAAAATTGCATGCAACGGGGTGGCTTCGGACGAACCAAAGGTCGCACGGTGGTTCTAGCGGTTAATGATACTAAGGCGGCTGCCACTCGAGGCAGCACCTCACTCGTGATTCAAGTACAGGGTAACGGCAACACTCGCGTTCCGATAGAGGCTACGATTCTCCCACGCATCTCCGCACAATTACCTAGTAGTCAAGTCGAACAAAGAGCGTGGAAACACATAGAGGGATTGAAACTTGCGGATCCGCGGTATCACCGACCGGGTCCCATCGATATCTTAATCGGCGCAGAGATTTTTACGTCATTGCTTCGAGACGGTCGTCGCGTAGGGAAGAAGGGCGAACCAGACGCCTTTAATTCCATTTTCGGATGGGTTCTAGTCGGTTCGGTATCGACGCAGGCATCTCGGTCTACACACTCGTTCCTGACTCTCGATTCATTAGACGTCTCTCAATCGATTTTGGCAGTTAGACGAGATTCTCTCGGCTCCGCCGTATTCACAGGAAGATAGACGTTGCGAGGAATTATTTGCGCAGACCACGCGTCGCGATGTATCTGGTCGATTTGTAGTATCGTATCCTTTCATAAAGGATAAACCTTGTTTCGTTGGCACGCGTCAAGTAGCCGTGAATAGATTTCGCGCACTTGAGCGTCGCTTCAAAGCGGATAAAGAATTCAAAGCAAATTACAGCAAATTCATGCAGGATTACTTAGCTAATGGCTATATGAAATTGATCAAGCAGCCGTTCCCAGTGGACGGACCTGTCTTTTACCTACCCCATCATGGGGTACTCAAGTCGGATAGCACGACTACGAAATTGCGCGTCGTATTTGATGGATCGGCTAAGGATCTGAACGGCGTCTCGCTGAATCAAATGTTGCGATCCGGTCCCAAATTACAATCAGACATAGTTGTGATATTATTGATGTTTCGGCTCGGTCTCGTGGCACTCACCGCGGATGTCAGACAGATGTTCCTTCAGATATTGGTCGAACTCGGTCAATGTGACTATCAGCGCATAGTGTGGCGTTTCTCGGAAAACGATCCGATCTCGGACTACCTTTTGTTGACTGTCATTTTCGGATTGACATGCTCTCCGTTCATAGCGATTGCTTGCATGTTAAAGTTAGCAGCCGAAGGCAAAACGAGATACCCATTGGCCGCAGCTGCCTTGGAAGAGAGCGTCTACGTCGACGATGTGGTGACGAGTGTCGAGTCCGTGGAGAAGGCCCGCGAGCTTCAGCGGCAACTACAAGCCTTGCTTAAAACTGCCGGCTTCGAACTCAGAAAATGGGCCAGTAGCCATCCGTCGGTCTTGGCGGATCTGGATCCGGAACTCCGCAGCCAATCGTTACTATCCTTTGAATCGCCGGAAGACCAGTTTCTTAAAGTCCTTGGACTTCGTTGGTACCCTCAAACGGACGACTTTGGATTTCAGGTCAACCCGTTGGACAGAGATTACACCAAACGCACCATTCTCTCTGAATTAGCTCGCATCTTTGATCCATTGGGGTTCCTGACCCCGTTTACATTCATGGCCAAACGATTGATCCAGCAACTCTGGATGCTTAAAGTAGAGTGGGACGACAGGCCCCCCTCAGAGATATGTTCTAAATGGGAAAGATACAAGTCGGAGCTCTCCGCGTTAGCCTCCATTCGTATACCTCGTACTCTCGCGGTCGTAAATAAGGTATTCAGGCGAGAAATCCACGGATTTTGTGACGCGAGCGAGCAGGGCTACGGAGCCGTTGTATATATTAGACTCGTCACCGAGAATGGGGTGACAATCCGAATGCTCATCGCCAAATCAAAGGTGGCCCCACTCAAGGCCATCACATTACCGAGACTCGAACTTTCCGCGGCTGTCTTGCTGTCAGATTTGTTGGAATATGTCGAGAAAATTCTCCGACCTAAAATTGCCGTCGACGACACATACGCCTGGTCGGATTCTGAGGTTACCCTCGCGTGGATACGCTCGGCTCCGCACCGTTGGAAAACGTTCGTGCGTAATCGTGTCGCACGCATCCAGTCTAACACAAACATTTCCTGCTGGAAACATGTCGATACTAAATCTAACCCCGCGGATTGTTGCTCAAGGGGCTTATTCCCCCAGGAACTAGTCGATCACCCGCTGTGGTGGACCGGTCCTGCGTGGCTCGTCGAATTTGAACCTACTCAAGAAACAACATTGGAAGCTGAGGATCTTCCCGAGGAGGAAGAAAATTCTCGCGCCTTTGTTTCCACAAATCCTGCGGATGACGTAGATTCCATTACTGTTGTCGATTCGCTTCTCGATCGCTTCTCGTCGTTAGACAAACTCGTCAGAGTGTTCGCGTATTGCCTCCGATTCGCTACCAAAACTAGATCAAACACGCTCACTCTCGTCGTGGATCAAATCGAATTTCACTCGACCTTGTTATACCTTGTCAAATCTGTACAATCTCGTTGTTTCGCGGAGGATATCGAAGGCTTAAGACGCAGTCAGAGCTGCTCCAAACCTCTGCGAAAACTTGCCCCCTTCTTGGATGGTCGCGGAGTCCTCAGGGTGGGCGGCAGGCTCACCCATTCCGCCATCTCATACGAGGCTAAGCACCCGGCATTGCTGCCCAATCGACATCGACTCACGGAACTTATAGTAGAGCGCACCCACCGCCT
>NW_020227147.1:0-4352 GCF_003070985.1 Temnothorax curvispinosus
TCCACTAATCATCCCGATGCCTTCTCGTAGTCGGTTGAACACATCCTTCCTTAGGCCCTTAGTCAGTATATCCGTTAACTGCTCCTCCGACCTCACATAGTCAACTGCAACTGTCCCTTCTTCTACTTTGTCACGGATGAAGTGGAAACGCACGTCTATATGTTTCGTGCGTTTGTGATATTCAGGGTTCTGGACTAGCTTTATTGCTCCTTGGTTGTCGATTTTCAACTCGACACAGCCGATACGATCTCCCATTGATTCCAGGAGCTTCTTTAACCAAATTGCCTCTTTGGCTCCTTCTGCTGCTGCAACGTACTCTGCTTCTGTCGTGCTCAATGCCATGATTCGTTGTCGCTGTGACATCCACGATATAGCAGCTCCTGCCTTGATGAATATGTATCCACTCGTTGACCTTCGAGTGTCCACACAACCAGCATAATCTGAGTCTGTATATCCTTGTAGGCCGTCGCTACCTGCCTTGTACAGTAGGCCAAAGTTCAGGGTTCCCTTGACATAACGTAAAATTTTCTTCACGGCCATCCAATGTTCCTTGCCGGGCTTGTCTAGGAAACGGCTCACATTGGCCACCGCGTAAGCTATGTCGGGCCGACTCACCACCGCTGCAAACATTAGTGAGCCCACCGCTTGTCGGTACGGCACCGCCGACATTTCTTCTTGTTCTTCCTTGTTTTCTGGACTCATCTTACTGCTCAGTCCTGAGCAGGCCTCAGCTGGCACCGAACTTTCCTTGCAGTCCATCATGCCAAACTTCTCAATGACCTTCTTTAAATACCCACGTTGACAGATAAAGATTTCCTTCGTCTCTCGCTTCCTGAAGATTTCCAGACCAACATAGTAATTTGCCTCTCCGACTGTTACCTTAAAGTCCTTTTTCAGATTCTCTAAGACGGTCTCGATTGCTCTTTTTGACTTGGCAACCAGAAGCCCATCGTCGACGTACAACACTAGCAGAACTTCTTCTCCGTTGACTTCCCCTCGTAAATGCACGGATCCGCCGAATTTGCCACGAAGTTATACTTGTCCAGGAACTCTTTGAATTTTTTATTCCATTGTCGGGGCGACTGTTTTAAGCCGTACAAAGATTTTAGCAGCCGGCAGTACTCGTCCTGACCTGCATTGTATCCTTCCGGCAGTTCCATATAAAGTTCTTCGTCTAGTTCACCGTATAGGAACGCTGTTGTTACGTCAAACTGTCCGAGTTCATAATCCTTGGAAGCGGCGACGGCCAGCAGTACCCGAATCGATTCGTATCGCGCAACCGGCGCAAATGTCTCGCGGTAGTCGATTCCTTTTCGTTGCAGAAAGCCTTTAGCGACTAACCTGGCCTTATATTTGACCAGATCGCCATCCTTATCGCGCTTGACTTTGAACACCCACTTAGCCTTGATTGCCTTCCGACCTGGTGGCAGTTTGCATACCAAGTGTTGTTCTCGGCCAGAGCGTCCAATTCTCTCTTCACGGCCGTCTGCCATTCCTTGGCAGCATTTCCCGACATTGCTTCCTCATATGTTGCCGGCTCTTCTAGTTCACAGAGCATTGCCATGTGCTCTTCAGCCTCCACAAGTTGGACCTGATACCTTTCCGGCGGCCGCAGCGCTGACCGGTCACGCAGATTTGGCCCTTGTGCAGTCTGCTGCGGTTGAATCTCTTCTTCTGAAGGAACGACATCTTCCTCGATGATCAAAGGCCATCCGTGCCTCTCGCCACCACCGATTGCCGTTAATTCAGTCTCGTTAAATTTCACGTTCCTTGAGACGGTGATCTTTCTTGATGTCGTATAGCTTGTAGTTGGGCCTCTCACCTTCGTAGCCAACAAACACCCGTTTTGCTGCCTTCGCCTCCTATTTGTTCCGGTGTTGAGCAGGAACTTGCTCATACGCATCACACCCAAATGTCCGGAGGTGATCAATCCTTGGCTGACTTCCTGTCCACTTCTCGAATGGTGTAGTATCTTCTCCTTCCGACGGTGTCCTATTCAGTGTGTAAACGGCGCAGTCTACGGCGCACGACCACAGCCGCTTCGGAAGTCCGAGGGCATGCAATCCAGCCCTTGCTGCCTCAACAATCGTCCGGTTGTCGCGCTCGCTTTTTCCGTTTTGCTCTAAAGAATGTCGGCCAGTAAGCTGAGCCTCGATCCCGCTCTCCCGCATGTACACTGCAAACTGTTCATTGACGTACTCGGTCCCTCTATCGGAGTGCAGGTACTTCACCGGTCTGCCGAATTTTGCCTTCACAATGGCTGCAACCTGCTTAAACTTTTGCAACACTTCATTTTTCTGATACATGAAGTATACGAACCTGTACCCGGTTGCATCGTCTTTGAACAGGACGTACCACTTCGCTCCGCCAACGGACTTCTCGTGTGGGCCACTTACATCCGAATGAATGAGCTCGCCGGGCAAGTAACTGCGTCTATCTTCCAACCTATTGAACGTCGCTCTTGTCAATTTACCATACATGCATGCCTCACAGAATAACTTTGATTTAGCCGGTATCTTCAGGTTGAGCAGACCAACTTCCACCATCTTACGCATCTTCGTGAGTGAGGCATGGCTTAACCTCTGATGGGCCAACATTAGCTCCGAGCTTGCCTTTTCACCATTCGCAAGTGTCTCGCAAGCGTATGCCGTGTACTCGGGTTTCACCACTTGCGCGTTGCTGCCCAGAGTGATTCGATTTCCCTTCGAGAAAGTTTTGCAGCCGCGGTCGGTTGCAGCTCCGCTACTAAATAACGATTTGGGCATCTCTGGTACCCACAATACGTCAGAAAGTAGTTTCTTCGTCCGTTTACCCTTGTACAGCAGCTCCAGCCATACATTGCCGCGTCCCTTGGCCACCGCAAAGCTCCCATTGGCCACCTTGATTTTTGCACTATATGGTTCCATCGTCTCAAACCAGTCCTGACGAGGTGTCATGTGATGTGTCGCTCCGCAGTCGATGATCCAGCTGTCTCCGGCACTTGACACCATTGCCTCCGCACCGATTTCCGCCGACCAAGCAGACGCGTCCGTCTCATCTTTCGTTTGACTGTTTGCCTTCTTTTGAGCTTGTCCTTTACCTTTCTTGACTTTCGGACAGTCACGCTTGAAATGTTCTGTACTTCCGCAACCGAAGCACTTCCCCCGGCTTTCACCCGCTGGTCGACCACGACTGCCTTCCTTCTTCTTGCCCGATCGCGCCTTGCTCGCCGAAAACGCCTCCGTTTTCTCGCGTTGTACGTGAGTCATCTCCTTCTCGCTTAGCCTCGCTGTTAAATTCACAAGTGTCCTGTCCGCTTCCTTCTGCATTTTCCATGCCGACACGAACGCACTGTATCGCCCAGGCAGCGTCGAGATGATCCTACTGACGATCGCAGCTTCACTCTGTTTCTCCTTCACAGCTTGCAACTTCGCCGCAATATTCTTTACCTTAGCTACATGTTGCGCCATGCTGTCTCCCTCCTGGTACGAGTACGTGAAAAACTCGTGGAGCAGCCCTGATTTGCACGCATTCGACGCCTGCTCGTTGATCGAGTGCAACGTCGCCCATACTTCCGATGGTTTTGTGCAGGTGATTACATGATCCAGCTGATCATCGGCGATTGTACTTGAGAGGATGGCCATGGCTTTGTTTCTTTTCACCGACCATTCGATCCACTCCTTCGTGCGTATTTCCGGCTCTCTGATGTCCTGTTCGACGTGCTCGAAAACATCCTTGGCTTTTAGCAGCGCGGTGACCTGAAATTTCCACCGTTGCCAGTTGCTACCGTCGAATTTCGAGATCGGGCTTCGATCGGTATCCATGTCGGCTTTTCACTCGCTGACTTTTTCGGACGACTGACAAAGATTCACTCCAACACGCCTCGTGCACACGCTTACGCTTACACGCACCCTTCACGCAAACCTCGTCACGCCGGGCTAGATAGCAATCTATTTTCTCGCGCAGTGGAAGCGTGCTGGGCCCATAACCTGTGACGGATATCACTAGCCCGCAGAATTCGAGGTGGTGATGAAGGAGTTTAACTAAACTATAATGTCGAACTTGATTTACGTATAAGAAAAGAGAGCTTTATTACTCAAAAGAAAAATACACACATGTCGTGACTTGAGCAAGTGAAGTTAAGAGAGAGTGAATGCGAAAAAAAGGTAGGTGGCTATCGGCAAAGCAAAATATATATATATATATATATATACAACCACCTAGCGTTGACGAGTGTCTAAGAAGAAAGCTGTTGATAAAACAGGCGGCGCCTGCTGAGCTTTCGTAATACTCCCATTACATGAGTCAATCGCGAACCCATCCAGCTCCACTAATCATCCCGATGCCTTCTCGTAGTCGGTTGAACACATCCT
>NW_020227148.1:0-1079 GCF_003070985.1 Temnothorax curvispinosus
TTAAGATAGGTGTCACACTGTGAAACGAAGAGTTCTAAAAAAGCATTATGGAATTACCTAGAAAAATTCGACTGGAAAATATTGGCTTTTTTTCATATGGCATACAGACGTCGAGGATAATCAGTGTCAGTTATCATTAAACATGGTAGGCTGGTAAGTTATTTGTATATAAAAAATTTTAGTCCTAATTATATTTAAATCCATACAATAATGAAAATATATAGTGACTAATGTCAAAACAGCCTATAAACTTACGCACATTTAATTATTTTCCGATTTAGCGATCGAATACTTATTTTGATGGAAAATTTCTTTAGCTTTTTAATGCCACTTTATTTTTTTGAGCTGTGATTATCAGTTTTTGTTATACAGTTAAATAACGTGCAGATGTCTTATTCATAACAAATTCAATTTTGGCTCATCCGCTCTTTTGGCATTAGTCACGCGATGTATATCCAAGAAACAAAATCAAATATCATCAAATATAAAATAAAATCTACCATTCTAATTTTGAATTATAGTAAAACATGCATAAAATTCGAATTTTGTTGTAAAAGAAGGAATTGATGACGTTAGGTTATTTAAAGTCTAGTAAAAGGTACAAAAGTTACGTGCATTCCCAAATTTCGTTTCCAAACTTTGTTTTTATTTTTTTTAATAAATAACAATTTTCGGAGAATTATATACCGACCGGAATTTTAACGGATTTATCGACACAACCCAGATCAGACAAACAATAAAAACAAAAGACTATTGAGACTATGTAATTTCTTCTGTTCGTTTTCTTCTTCTGTGTTTAGTATTATTATAGAACTCATTATTGAGTGAAAGTGTTATGGATGTTCAAATAAAAAAGAAAGTATATTGTATTGAATGTATCACCGTGAGAGTAAGTTTTCGTTTAAAAAAATAGTGAAATAGTGTAGTAATCTTTGACAATTTTCCATGATCATAACACATCTGCCACATTAAACGATAATAATCTGGATCCATCCCAATAGGAAAATGGATAAAATTTCTAAAAGATATTTACTCAAATATTATACACTAACTGCATCACGAAAGGAAAAAATTTCACA
>NW_020227149.1:0-313 GCF_003070985.1 Temnothorax curvispinosus
AACGCACGTAAATCCAGTTTAATTTAAACGATCAATATTGACCGTTTAGCATTGTTAAACTACGGTTAAAAAATATAACTAGCTAGTTCTGCAGACAAAAATTGTGTGATAAGGTTATATGTAAGGTTATTAATGAGGTTATATATTGGATATATATATTGGATAAAGTAAATATATTAATTGAGGTAAATATAAAGTAAATAAAAAAGTAATAATAATAATAAAATTGATGTAAACATTTTTCATGATACAGAAATTTTCATAATTTATAATATAGAAGTTATACGTAGGAAATATGATGCCCCAGCATTTA
>NW_020227149.1:323-1402 GCF_003070985.1 Temnothorax curvispinosus
ATTGATTTGCCTACTATATAATTATTACTACATGTTCTTTTATTTTGATTATTGTAGGTGGAGAAGATGCTGAGTTATTTCGTAATAGAAAAGGATACTTTTCCATAAATACGCAAGCAACATGTAACAGCAATTTACAAATAACAGATATAGTTGCTCGTTGGCAAGGTTCTGTGCACGATAGTACAATTTTTAATAATAGTCGCTTGAGAGCAAATTTTGAGAATGCCGCATATGGTAACGGTTTTTTGTTAGGAGATTCCGCATATCCTTCGAAGCGGTATCTTCTAACTCCACTGATAACGCCACAAATTGCTGCAGAACGACTCTATAATGAATCACATATTCGTACCCGCAATATAATAGAACGTCTATTTGGTGTTTGGAAAAGAAAATTTCCAATTCTAGCATTGGGAATGCGATATCACTTACAAAGAGTCATGCCTATTATTATTGCAACAGCAGTGCTTCACAATATTGCTAGACAAAATAATGACCCACAACCAGATGACGATCCAAATTTAGATTTACCATGGGATCATATGCTAGCCGAATGCAACATTAACCAGAGAATCAATAATGACGAAGTTGCTGGTGCAACAGTAAGAACAGAACTGATTCATACTTATTTTGCTAAGTATGTTTGTTTACAAATATTTTCATATAGTATATTAAAATTTTGTATTTCTATTAGATTGTATGAGTATGTATGTGTTCGCACGCTGATGTATGTACGTGTGTGCATAAATTATATATAATTCAAAAGTTTTAACTTTATAAATTACCCTATATAAATTATAATAATTTTATAAAATATCTCTATTATTATAAGAAATATATTTTTTCCAGCATTAGAGTATAATAAAGTGAGGAAACAATACATCTACCCTGAAACGTTTCACAATTAACACACATGAATGAAAGACATCTAAAAAGTCAAAGAAACTTTCTATCCTTTTGCATATGTGTAGAGTATAAACTGCATAAGGATATCGAACAGGAAATGCGAAAACCTAAAAATATATTTAGATATTTAGTGATATATTTGTCTCATTTCTGTTTTATTTTTATGTGCATAT
>NW_020227150.1:0-20704 GCF_003070985.1 Temnothorax curvispinosus
CTATGAATACCGGCCTATGTAAGAAAACAAAAGGAAAACGGTAGAAATCTCCAAACATAAATGAGATGTTCAATGGAAAGTTCAGCGTGCAAGAATGCGGGACGCTAATTGGACGAGCGGGTGTTAAGCCGAGTGCTCAAGATCATTAAGGTCAGTTCAGTGTTCGGCCACGATTCTGCAGTTACTTTGATGGTTAACGTCAAATCGCGTTCAGGAAGATGCAGTAGAATGCACTGGGAATGTGTTGTCGACCAACAACTCGAGTATCGTTGACAGTTTGAAAGATTCAACTAATAAAGCGTGATTATCTTTTTAATATATTCTTTTTTAAAAACCGCAACGATGCACGACGCTTACGAGGAGACGTCTATATTAAATATCACTGTGCAAATTGAATCTATGGCTGCGTATGGTAAGAGATGACCCTTGGTTGGTCAATGCAATGGGATTGTCAGGAATTCCTGGGGATTAGTGGAGCGTTTATTGAATTTCTAAATTGTTTCAGATGACAACTTACTGATAGGCACCAGGGAAGGTCATCTTATTATGTACAACGTGCCGTCGGTGTTCGATGACAGCCACAAGCTAGAATTGTTACGTCACAGCAAGAATTTTAACAAGAAGCGAATCAATCAGATAGACGTTGTGCCAGAATACAATTTATTGATTATCCTGACAGGTATAGCTGAGTTGACAATGTCGCGATGAGTTAAATTTATGTGACAGCGATATTTGCTTCTTAGTCTAATTGTTGAAAAATTACAGATAACATTGTGTGCATTCATGATTTGAATTCGCCAAACTTT
Source organism: Temnothorax curvispinosus (assembly GCF_003070985.1). Lineage (NCBI taxonomy): Eukaryota > Metazoa > Arthropoda > Insecta > Hymenoptera > Formicidae > Temnothorax > Temnothorax curvispinosus. Next base: position 807 of record NW_020227150.1, read on the forward strand.
CAACAAATATGTCAATTACCGAAGACCCGCGGCGCCACCCTGTTTACTCTGGAGGTTCAGTCGACTCAGAGCCTGACAGGAGAAAAGAACACTGTGGTGCGCTTGTGCGTCGCTGTCAAACGTAAATTGCAGCTATATTATTGGAAGGGAAAGAAGTTTGAGGAATTTAATGATTTTGAGCTAACCGTGCCGGATATACCTCGTCAGCTATCATGGTAAGGCATACTGAAGCTTTATTAAAATGCCTCAGCATAATTGCTCTATTGATGAATCTATATTAATTATCGAGGTGCGGCGAAACGTTAATATTAGGATTTCGTGGACTGTCTTATACAATTTTCGACCTAAACGGTAAACCTAAGGAGCTCTTTCCCACCGGTAAATCTCCAGAACCAAGTATTACGAAATTATCAGACAGTTCCTTTGTCCTGGGCAAAGATTCTCAATCGTTTATTATGGATACAAAGGGAGAGTTGGTTCAGCATAACCCAGTAAAGTGGTCAGATACACCTAATGTAATAGGTATAGAGAATATACTTTATCATTACTATTTTCCCTTTCTCTCTTTTTAATTGTGATTAATTAAATTTTTTTATATAATGTATTTCAGCATGGGATGATCCTTACTTACTTGGTATCGTACACGACAGATTGGAGGTGTATACATTAGAAGGATGTCTGCATATCCAGACAATAAAGGATCTAAATAAGGCTAGACTTATATACCGGTGTAAACAAGGGAAAGTCTTTGTGGCATCCATTAGTCAGATTTGGTGTGTCAAGGCAATTGATGTTACTTTACAAATTAGGACTTTGCTGGAGCAAAATCAGTTTCAGTTGGCGCTAAAATTGACTGTACGTTAATTACATATAATGTCAATTTAAGTTATAATTTATTTTCTTATGCAGAATATATATTTTAGAGTCTATCAGACATAACAGACGAAGAGAAAGCCAAACAAACATACAAGATACAAACGTTGTACGCGCATCATCTGTTCTACAACAAGCGATTCCAAGAGGCGATGGATCTGTTTTTGAAACTGGGGACCGATCCGTACGAGGTGATCAGATTGTTTCCAGATCTAGTTACGCCTTCGACCAATGTTAATGAACTCAGTGAACCAGCGCCCAGTTTACCGAAGCTGCAAGATCACGATTTGGAAAAGGGCTTACGTGCATTGATAGTTTTTCTAACCGAGGTCAGGCATAAGCTAATGGCAAAAGACAAAGAACTTGGAAAGGAAAAGAATGGAGTAAATGGAGAAAAAAATCTAACTGTTGTAGCTACGGAGCAGCTTTTGAAGATTATAGATACTACCCTTTTAAAGTGCTATTTACAGGTAAAAGAAAAAGGAATAATAAAAATTTGCGGAAAAAAAGGCTTTTTGCGAAGACTGTAGTAAAATAAACGTTGAATTGATTTTGTTTTAGACTACTGACGCGTTGGTGGCGCCTTTACTTAGGCTGAATCACTGTCATTTGGCAGAAGCTGAGAAAACTTTATTGATGCATCAGAAATATCCGGAGCTCATTATTTTGTATCAAACCAAAGGGCAGCACAAGAAAGCGTTGGAGCTACTGGAGAAACACGCAAAGGAAAATGATTCTAGTCTGAAAGGCACTGAGAGAACTATACAGTATTTGCAGCATCTCGGCAAGGATCACATGGATCTAATACTAAAGTTTGCCGGATGGGTTTTAACGGAGGATCCTGAGCAAGGCCTTAGAATATTTATGGAAGATATACAGGTGCTGCATCTTTGTTTAGTTTTCTCATTTATTATTTCATTATTTTTCTTATTTATGTGTTTTGGTGTATTTTGCAGGAAGTTGAACATTTACCTAGACCAAAGATATTGGATTACCTTCTACGTTTCCACAAAGATTTAGTGATACAATACTTAGAACATGTAGTACATGTTTGGGAAGACACCAATCCATTATTCCACAACGTTTTGATACATCAGTACAAGGAAAAGTGTCTGGCCTCCATGAGTGCAAACGCAACGCCAGCGGAGAAAGAAATTTCGCAGCACGTCCGACAGAAGTTGCAACAATTCTTGGAGAAATCGGCACATTATACCCCAGAAACGATATTAGTGCATTTTCCATTTGACAGTTTGTTCGAAGAACGTGCGATCATACTTGGACGACTCGGTCGACATCAGCAAGCTATATCGATATATGTTAGTCTTTTAAACGATATACCGCGTGCAACACAATATTGCCAAAATGTATATACAAGGTATCAAAGTAAGTTGAGTTAAGTAATTATGTTAAGTGTTAATTGCAAGCTAGTAAAAAATGTAATTGTTTGGGCATTATTTTAAGATCAAGATCGTGCGGAGAAACAAAAGCAAACGGATAATGCCGACGAAGTATACGTTTTGCTAATTCAGCAACTATTGAAACCCGACAACGAAGGAGTTTTAATGGCTGGTAAATATTGATGTAAACGGGATTTGATTACATACAAAATTTCTGTACTCAGTAATATAATTTCTTATTTTTTTATTTTATATTTCTATGTATATATCCTTTTAAATATTTTTACTCTTTTTAAGGTTGTAATCCGGAAATTCAAAGAACGACACAGCCAGATTTAGAGATGGCCCTCCGACTGTTGGAGGAACATGCTTCAAAGATAAATCCTATGAAAGTTCTGGAGGTTCTACCAGATTCCGTTCCTATCGGTAGAATAAAGCACTTTCTGGAAGTTAGTTTGCAGAACAATCTGAACGCAAGGCGGAGGACGCAGGTTCTCAAAGGGCTACTTTACGCGGAGCACTTACAAGTGCAGGAGCAACGGATGCACTATGAATCACAGAGCGTCCTCATGACAGAATTTAATATATGCCCAGTTTGTAAAAAACGATTTGGCAACCAAAGGTTCGTATATATGTTTTATAATTGAATTCTATAAATCTCTCGTATTTAAATGTTGAAGTGTTTATGACGTACGTAGATTAGTTCTCACAAATTATCTACGATATTAATCAGATCTGTTTCCTTAGCGCTTTCGCGAGATATCCCAATGGTGATATAGTGCATTACTCGTGTCAAGATCGCAAGGGATAAAGACGGAGTCGCAAGATTATACGTACAAGTCATAATTCTCATGATACATAAGTTTAAGATTGTATATATATATCCAATGTACGCATTTTATATATACGAATTTCGCATACGAAATTCCGATACATGTATTATTACGCGAAATTCAAAAAGTATCCACTCTGCAGCCACTTATTAAAAATTACCAGTAAAACTCCGTCTCTGTACTGCAGTTTCTTTTTCCATAGCATGCTTTTTATATCCCACACAAAAGATGAGTGCAAAAAAAAAACAGAATACGCAAGAAGCATTTTATCGATCAAAATCTTTGCGATAACGATCGAAGCAGTTGAGGCGTAAAGTAAAATTCGAAAGAAAAAAAGATGAACTCAAATAGCCCACAGTCGCGTTCTCGGCGCGATTTGAATTCCTTCGCAAAGCGTTTCGTGCGCCGAGGCGCGATTGGCTGCATAATCGCCCCCGCGTGACATTCGAAATCGCAAGGTTTGCGGGACCGGAAAGCGCGGTTTCTCCGGCGAGGGTGACCGCGCGGGGCTCTTTTACCGCGCGAGCGACGTGGCGAGCGGGGGGGGGGCACGCATCTGCATAATAACGGGGAGGGAAAAAGAAAGAGTCAAGCACTCCTAACGAGCGCGACACGGAGGATGGGGCGTGACCGCGGTCCAGAATACGGATTGATGATGTCATAAGCGATCGTGTATTCCTACGCCGACCGGCGTAAGACGGCCGAGAGACAGGTACAGTACAGATGAGAATGCTCGCGACCGTCCGAGGAGCGACCGACGCCACGTTGATTTTACATTCCCTCCCTTTACACGTGTAATCGATAATTTTGTTTATATTATTTTATCTACATATCTTTATTTACAAAAAAAAAATAATTGGAGCGATATTTTATCTCAAAATTCCTGAAAATGTTGATTCCTTATAAAAAACATCTGTAGTTGCGAAAAAAACAAAACTGTAACAATTACTGTAATATTTATTATAGTTTTGTGCACGCAACTGCCAGTAGTCTCTTCGTAATTATTTTTTTCTTCTCTTGAAGATCTTTTATTCATTCCCTTCGAGATGTTCTTCGTCGCGCAAAGTTTTGCTTACGTACATATATAGTACAAATTTTACGTTTATCTGCGAATGTAGTTTATACAGACGAGTGTTCTCATACTTTTGAAGTCAGTTAGATTTTATCTCGACATTACACACGTAAATTGCAATGCGCTAATGATGAGTCTGTAGAACCAAATATATAATCCTCAAAAAAGTTTTTTTTTCAAAGAAACGTTTTTTGTTTGTTGAAAATAATGTTACAATCTCGCAACGTTCTCGAAATCAATTAGAGAGACTAATTGATTGTAAGAACTTGAGTTGAGACTAATGATTCTCTCTAATTGATTGTATATCATAAAACGGTCGTGCTTCACTCGTTATTATTTGTTTTCGAAATCACAGGTATCGGAGTTCGGAGTTTTATTCGATCGACACAGTATTGCAAAAGGTCTGCTCCTGAACCGAACTTTTCGATCCTTTCTTTTTTCCTTTTCGACACCCAAAATCGCGCGCGCACCTTCTTTACTTTTTCCAATTTTCCGCGTTCGAGCGGGCGGCGTCGGCGCGGCGCGGCGCTTTTTGCGCGAAGGGACTAGGCTGCGGCGGCGTAGGCGCGCGCCGCGCGCCGCTCAGTCGGTTGCGCGCCGGTCGAGTGTGTGGACGGGCGGATCGGTGTTGGATCGCGTTATTTGGTGGTATTTTGGTGTTACCGGGCCGGGACTTTTATGCGAGTTGCGAGGCGGGACGGTGTCCGCGGGGTGTCCTTACGCGAGGGTAAGTAATAAGCCCGGCTTGTTCGCTCTCACTTCCGCCGGCGTTTACGGCGGAAACGCCGGACGGTGCGCGGATCCGAGTCGCCGCCTCGACTCGGTGACGGGTGGATATTGGTGTCGGGATAAAAATGGCGTGCGCCGCCTCGGCTTCTCTCTCTCTCTCTACCTCTCTCTCTCTCTCTCCACTCCGCTCTCTTTCTCTCTCTCTTTCTCTTTCTCCATACATAGTAGTATACTGGATAGTACTACGGCCCGTCGGTGCCGGTGCGTCGCGACGGTGAGTCGCGCTGTCAATAACGATCGCGTCCCATCCGTGGAGATCGCGTCGCGACGGCAGCGGCGGTGGTGGCGACGGCGGCGCGGCGTCGTTATCGCGTCGTGTCGCCCACGGAGGCCGTAGGGCTCTACCGGCATTGATTGCCGTCGTCGTTGACGAAGAACGTGGCCCCACCGTGCTTATCTCATTGAATCGCGGCGTCGTCCGCAACCGCCCTCTTCGCTCCCCCCCCCCTTTTCCCGATTTCTCCCGCGGTCAGCGGTGCTCGTCGTTTAACCCTTCCCCCGCGCGCGACGCCCCGATCCTCGCTCGATTGGTTTCGATCGGCGGCCGGTCGGCGGGTTTTTCTCTTGCCCGAGAGAGATACTTCTCTCTCCCGACGTGGTTCGCCGTCGGTCGACTTTAATTTCCGCCGCGGTATCGAGGGCCGCCCCCTCCCCGCCGTCCGGCTGTCCGTCCGTCCGTCCGTCCGTTAGTTCGTCCCTCCCTCCCCGCCGCCGACGGTTTTGTTCACCTGTCAAGACGACCTATCTGCCGGTGACCCAATTTCCCGGCGCTTCCATTGAACGCGCCGAGCGCCGAGGAGCGGAATCGAACGTAACTCCACGCCCGCGCGAGTGTTAACGTTGTCGCTCGTATACGCGACGGGGAAACGGGCGGTGGTACGTGCCTTGTTTTCTGGGTTTTTCTTTTTCTTTTATTTCCTTTTTTTTTTTAATAATTCGTGCCGCGCGGCGACGCGAGTGCCCTGGAGCGAAGGGTACCCGCCGCGACGCTCGGCGCGACGGTAATCGCGGCCCCCCTCGGGGCCGCCAGCGCGTCAGCTTGGCTTTAAATTGATGTCAATGGGCGTGGAAGGGCAAATAAAGCGATCCCGCGCGACGATCGCTCGAGATAAACCTGTCCTTGTACCTGCCTGCTTGCTCGCAACTCGATCGCGGCGGCGCGAGCGAAACGTCTGGAGAGAGTCTCTCGAAAACTCGCGTGCATCTCGAGGGCGAGATTAGGTTTGAACGGGGCAAAAAGCGGAAGTTGAGTTTAACGGAGTAAACCTCTTTTCGATTCTCCTTGATTCGAAGGTCTTGAACGATATATCGATGCAGCGTTGTCGCGTTTTGTCCCTACTGAGGTAGGCTGTTACGTAAGAATTATCAGGAACCATTACCGTGTATCGCGTAGATAAAATTCAAGGATCGAGAGTTGAACGCGTGTCCCGAAGCTTCGTCGAAACTTGGCGAGATCTGACCGTCGGAGAGCGGAAGCTGAAAATCAGTCGAGTGTTATGAATAATATGGAAATTGGACGTTCTTTAGACTCAATAAAAAACATCCTTTCCGCATTCTCGAGGAAAATGCTTCCGGCCAGTGAAAAGCTACACACGTTAAATATTATAGGATGAAATCAATACTTTGAGTTATTTTTAACTGCCATGTGAGTCGAAATTTATTATTTTAACTCCATTAGTTCAGTTAAATTAACGACATATTGAGTAGGAGTAGTGGCGGTCCTTATAGAAATGGTTAAAAATGATTCAACTTGAATATAATTTGACTACGAATTTAACGGTGTAATAAGCATCTAACGAGGCTTCTACCCAGGTAGCATTAATGTCTAAAAGACATCATAAAGAAGATGCCAGAAATCTTAAAGATATGTCTTTATGATGTCTTTTAGACATTAATTGCTACCTGGGTAACGAACAATATTTTTACATCCAAGTTTCAAATCTTGCAGCAGCAAGCTTTCTCTTCTGCAGACGGCACTTTACTGTTAAATATTGAAGGATTAAACCAATACGTTTTAATTATTAACTCCATTAGTTATTAACTCCATTGTTTTAGTTAAATTAACGACATATTGAGCAGTGGCAACTTTATTCTTTTGGTTAAAAATGACTCAAATTGAGTACAACTTGACGCCACGAATTCAACAGCGTTGCTCTCGGTGACGAGCGATTCAAAATATCTCATCTTCGAGCGCCATTCCTGCTACGTAGAGCACGCTGCTTCAACTTCCACTCCGCTCCGGTTTGGAAAAAAAGAGAATAGCGGTTCCTTCCGTCGTTAACCTGGAATAAACTCGCGAATGAATGCGCCGACAATCGCGATGTCAACTCTACGATCTCGCGAAGCTGACCGATCACAATCTACGGCCGCTTCCGCGTCCAACAGCGCATCCTCTTCCGCCGCGTCGCGTCGTGCTCGACGGAAGTGCGTGCGTGCGTTCGTTCGTTCGTTCGTTCCCTTGCTCGCGGATGCGCGGGAGGAGAAGGAAGAAGTGTACACACTCGTGTCGTTTACGCGGTATGCGCTATTTCGGGAGCACACGCAACAACGACGTTAATCTGTCGAGGGAAGGCAGGCAGAGCAAGCTCCTCTCTCGCGAGAGGCAGAGCTCTCCCTCCCCCCCCACTCCGAGAAAGTTTCATACGCGATCCATCTTCCTCGCTTAATATTTTTCATCCACGTTCGCGCGGCGCGGTTTCTTCTCGCCGCTCGCTCGATCGAGCTTTACGCACAGAAGCTTACCAATCGCCTCTGCGCCGCGCTCTTGAATCGCGAGCGGTTTCGTCACCGGCGCCGAATCCAGAGCTGAGTCACTTAAATCGCGAATCGAGCAGCCGAGCGCGCCGCGAAAAATGTTAAGGTCGGCGAATAAGCGTCGCGGTCGCGGAGTGTGCAACGCGAGTCCGTTCGATATAAACGTCGGCGGGTGCACGGGGGGCCTCCTCAACCGTGTGCGAAACAGATGGGCGAGGGGAATAACCCCGGAAAATTGAACTTCCGTTTCGGCTCCCCCGTCCTTCCCGTGCACAACGGTCGTTAATTTTTCGCGGAAACAACGCTAATTTTCTTTTTTCCCTGGGAGACTACGACTCGAGTGTCGCGTATCCTTTACTGTGGTTAATTTTAGAGACATGTGTACGTGATTCCGCGTCTGTTATCTATCTATTTACGTGAGAAAAAGGATGAGAAAAAGGATGAGAGGACGTCGAGCGGAGCGGATTTGGAGATCATATTTTTCGTATCCAACCAATTATGGGATTTTTATGGGAGAACTGATCTGGCCGTGAATAATCGATAATCCATCGTATCACTGACCTTTGACTGCATTTAAAGTACCGTGGTCCCGTCGACGCCCTCGATCACAAGTGATTCCGATCAATTCAACCGAGCGTGCGGTGTTTACAGTTACGTCATGGCGTATGCCAGCGTCGAGCATACGTGTCTCCGGCATATATTAATAAATTAATGGTTGATAGTCCGTGGATCGCACTGAGGACTTAATACGACATGTTATCGTTGCTTAACACGCCCCAGCTATGACACTCTTTTAGCTTTTAGCATTCTGAATATTTCAATCGCAATTTGCAATCTTTAACCGAGATCGGTGCTTAGGATTAATCTTTTCTAGACGCGCTTGTGTGCGTTTCAGGCATTTTAAATTTAGTAGGAAGAATCGCGATTTTTGTGGAGAATTGGCGATTTGCTCAAGATTCATCTTAATACATTTTGATGGCATCGAATTTTTAGTGGCTTTTCCAAAAGATAATTATTGCTTTAGATACTTAACTCGCGATTGGAAAGTCATTGACAACTAATATTGTTTTTGAAAAAAAAAACGTATTTCACAATATTTCTTCAAATTAGCCGCGAGAGAAACGTCGCTTTTCAACGTGATTTAACTGTTGTACTTTGTCGATAAAGAAAAAGAAAGAACTAATACGGCCTTGCGTAATGGATATTATCTATTCAAATTGAAGATGCCTCCAAGTCTGTTTTTCCGACAAGCCGAACCGTACGACTGACGGCATAACACATGGTTCAGTCAGACCGGCGCGAAGGCTGTACGTCGAGAATGACAATAATTACACGCTCAAGTCCTGTAACATATTTGCGCTTACCTCAGCGGTTACCTTGTGCGTATATGCGTATATGATGGTTATTATCCAGCGGAGATATAATCGGCAGAGTGCGCGCCTTGAGATACGAGCTACTGCTCTCAGAAGCCAACCCGTTCAAACTGCATTTTTCATAAATTTCTGAACTTTAATATCGGAGCCCAATTTTGGCACAAGATTAGTCTATTAGTCTTTGTCAATTTCTATTTTTATATTCGACAACGTTTGGCTAATGTCGTTACAATTTGACCATTGGTTTTGGTCAGATTAATTGTCAAGACTTTTTCGACCATGGGTTTTGGTCTTTTTAAATACACGGAATGAGGAAGGTTCTAGGTTCGAACCCTGGCTGAGGTAATATTTTTCGCAATGGATTTAATTATTTACAATAAATTTAATTAAATAAGATGCTTATATATAAGTATCAAAGATTGCTTTAATAAGACCAAAACCCATGGTCGAAAAAGTCTTGACGATTAATCTGATCAAAACCAATGGTCGAATTGTCTCACGACATTAGCCAAATGTTGTCGAATATAAAAATAGTCTTTCTCGTTTATTAATTATTGGCGAAACAAATACATATGATTTTCTGTTTGTCAATTTCCTCTGTTTTTTGTGTAGAGAAGAAGTTGATCGGTTTGGTTTCTGAGAGCCAAACCGATATAATAACGCGTGTCTGTTCACGCTTGAACGAAAGTTACTTCACCGTGACACTTGCACGCCGGTCGAGCGACACGTAATCCGAATTTCCTGTTTTATTCTTTTCTTCTCGTTCATTATGTCCTGACAACTTTAATGACGTGCAGTATAATCGAGGGCATACTTAATTTCTAATTGTGATTGATACAGCAAGAGGAAACTGTCTTTTTTATAAAAGTGACATAAATGTTCTATCTTTCCTTTTTTTTTTTAGAGATGCTGAACCATTGCATAACAAATTTTATTAAAAACGTTTCTCAAAAAGAGAAAGAAAAATAAATCCGAGCTTCTTACATACATTAAAAAATTTTAACATTTTTAAACCGCCAACATAAGTGCTGGTCTATAACTTTGCTTTAAAGAGCATTTAAGCTCGAATATTCTCCTCACATTCCATTGTGATTGGTAAATTTCTTACGGCTTAGAGCTTAAATATCCTTTAAAGCAAAGTTGTAGACTAGCACTAACAGAGAAGATATTTAAATATTTAATTGAAATAAAATATTTAATGCAAAAACTTGGCATTGCTAGACCTGCGGCTGAAATAAATGAATAAATATGATAAGCGTGTACGATACATGCGTGTGTCATGTTCAGGTCTGAATTAAAAACTTTTTTTTATCATCTTATATTCCAAGATCTAGCAGCGCCAAGTTTTTTTGCATTAAATATTTTTTTATTTTAATTTTTTAAAACGTTTATCATATTTTTTTTATTTTATGTAATTTTCCGATTTTAACACTTTTTTTGAAAAACATTTTTAACATTTATATACAACACATATTCTTACTTTGATATCTTTTGAAATAATATTGTCGTCCGCACACGCCATAATCGAATTGCTGCCTCTTTCACTCTCTCAGTGCCCTCGTAAGCTTGCTCACGGTTACGAATCAGATATTTCTGTTTGTACTACTAATCGTTAGGATCTTATCTTGCCGAACGTCAAAATTCGCTCGCAATACGAAGACTGGGAATTACATCTTTAATTCATTCGTGAATTTACTTCAGCAGAGATTTAGTTACGTTTAACCCTTTTTGGTCACACTTCCCGAGAATCCCGTACCGGACACACTGGGTAAAATACACCCCCAACGTGTTTGCACGTGTATAAAAAATTGTAGGTGACCTTAAAAAAAATAAAAAAAATATCCTGTTGTAGTTTAAGTTCCTTAAAAGACTTCCTTAAAAAGACTGTATAGGTTTAATTTGCAAAAAATTAATTTAACATATGTAAAAAAATTGTTGAAAAAAACAAGTCGGAAAAGTGACTTTTCACATAAACTCTAATGTAACTTTTTCAATTTTTAAGCTATTTTAATTTTTCAAACGGTTTTTTTATCCTCAGATGACGCACTTTTCACTAATTATTGCAGTTTATGCGGCCGTTCCAAAAATTATATTGATTTTGAGTTTATGAAGGTGCGATTTTTTGCGGAAAAAAATACCGAGAGAGAACTAACGGGCCGAAAAATATACCACCGACGGAGATCGATACTTGAAGGTCCCAACTACCTGTAGATGACGGCACAAGGCCCATTTCCATTGGTTTACTGGGTCGTTTTCGAAGTCAAAAAACGCTGGAGTGTATTTTACCCAGTGTGACTCAATAGGATTAAATACGTGCGTCAGATATTAGTACAATCATGCAGCATTAAAATATACAAAGCTGGGAAGAAAGCTTGGAGTTCTCTCGGCTGGATGATTCGTCCGCATAACGTGAATAAAAAATGTCACGCTCGTGAGAAATTGAGCTGGATGAACGTTTTCCCCGAAGCGAATATAGTGATATGAGAATTATACGGGGGCACGGGAAGAAGGCAGGCCATACAAATAGTATATTTAGCCGAAGTTTCCGAGAAGTTCGTTGCGTCTCGCGCGCGCGCGCGCGAATACCAGTACATCCTCCCGAATAAGAGCGAGTAACTTAATCGGGCCGATGCACGACGCGTCGTAATATGCCGTTAATTAGACAGTTTAACTTTTTACTTCTGTGACGTCGCGTCGAGCGTGATGGCATGAAAATAGAAGCGCAAAATGTTTTGCACGATATATACAGTTGTGCGGAACACGAATGAAAGAGATCAAGGCAACGCGATACATTAATGTTAACTCGCGAGCGCTATAGCGAGGTCGAACGTGATTCCTGACGTAGATACCCGATACCCTTCTGGGTCCTATGTGAAACGTGCATATACACTTATGTGCCTCGTAAAATGAAGAAGCGAGTTGCGTGATATGCGAGCCCGACGAATAATACGCTACACGGGTGCCCTCGGGATCAATTAAAGGGAGCAGCGATTTCTTTATTCTTCTGGTATTCTACTTCTGGAATTATTTTGAGCGTCGCTGAAACAAACACACCTGTCTTTGTCAAAAAAATTCACGCGTTTTAGGAAGATAAGGTATCGGGAAACAACACATGAAACTTATATTACGCTTTATCGGCTCGTTCCTTTGATCTTTATAATAAAAATAATAAAAATGAGAATAATGTGTAAATGAATGAGTAACGAAGGATGAATTTTTATGCATTTTTATACAAAAAAAAAATGCTAATTAAAAGTAGGAAAATATAATATTGCGATGTAATATTGGTTAGAAATAAAAATAATACACTTCGGCGTTACGAAAATGAGAAAAATGTGTAATGAATGTGTGACGAAAGATGAATTTTTATGCATCTCTATATAGCAAAAATACTAATTAAAAGTAGGAAAATATAATATTGCAATATGATGTTGGTTATAAATAAAAATAATGCATGACGCCGTTGTATTATGATGTATACTAGCGAGAAAGTTAGCGCAATTCTTCTTTTTTTCTTTATATCACGGTGTGATCGTCGATCGATGCTTTCTTCTCTTGTTTACACTACACGGGTCGATCCCGCGAGGCGTAACCGCGCTTTCGAGGAAAATTATCGAACGCGAATAATCTAATCTCTCTCGCTTTACTTTCAGAGCGGAAAATGCCGCGAGACCGACGCCTCGGAAGATCACGTTAAACTCGCGATGCAAACCTAGTTACGCTCTTCTTCTCTTTCCGTGTGTGCGTGCCGTACGTACGTATCGTGCGTGCACTCGTATCTTTCTTTTTATAGATGAGGGGAGGAGGAGGAGAGGAAGGAAGCGTTCGCTTTGTCAACTCGCGAGGGAGAGATACCTGTCTTTGATATCGATTACTTTAATAAGCCGCGCGCTTCCGTTTACGGAAAGGGGGTTCGACGCAACCTAGTTTCCAGATTACCGCAGCCAGATTACGCGCAGCCTCGTTCGCGAGACGACGGAGAGTACATCCATGCGGAGTGCGAAACGTAAACGTGAAATGTTAGATAATCGATGACGCTCGGCCTGCATCCTTCCTACGAGAGAGATAAAGAGAGATGAGCTTCGGATTGTCAACTCGCTTATGTGTTATTGAGTATTTCGTATAAAGGGAACAATGCAAATATTTAAGCAGAAAGTTACATTTTCATTATTTTATTGTATGCTTGAAGCCTAAATTCTATTATTTTATAAGCTTTTGAGCGTTAGTTCTTCTATCTATTTTTAAGAAGACATTATTGATATTATAGCGACATTTTTTGTTTTAAATTTATACAAGAGAGATCTATTCTTAAAGCTTTATAGTTTACTATAAATCGCCCCGCGTACTGCTATTCGTAGATTTAAGAATCATATTATGAATTGTAAATTGTACTATGAATAATGGTAATTACATCTGTAACTATTTAGAATGGATGGGTGAGTTATTTATTTAAATTTAAGGAAGAAATCTTATATAAGAGAATGACGAAATCATTTTTTTAAGCATGCGACAGATAGTAAACAATCATTTTCTCCTTTTTGCTGTTGTAATTACACCTATGTAGAACTTGTTAAGTGCTGCATTAAACAGGATTAATTATTGTTTTGGCATACCTAAATCATCACTACAGGGGCTCATTTTTTCCGCGGGTGCGTCGACGACGCACGATAGTAAATCATCATCGGGCGCCAGCCTAACTGTACTTTCTTACTTTTCCACGAACGTCATTCCACTTCCCCAGGATTGCGCAATCGCGCCAGGCGTTTTACAGTTTCGATTGTCCGGTAATAACCAGAAACGTCGATCGAGATACCGTTACGAATCTTTTGTTGTTGACTGGACACGTCCGTGCACATCAGAATCATCAGACGGATTACGGAGTTTGTGCCGGAGTTGTGAAGATCCCCCTCTTGTTAAGGATGTTAAGGCTGTTGAACATGTTAATAACGACTGGTACAACAGAGTGAATAGCGTAGAGTTTGCATCTCGGGATTCTAAACTCTAAAGCGACATTCCGTCCATGTATTTAAAACGTTTCGAACAAGTTGTCCGACGGGCAGATTAGCGCAAATGCGGATGTGACGTAGTCCCGTGTACAGTAACAACTGTCGGCTCTCCGTCTAGAAATAGGGACTTCCAGCCAACGTCTCTTCGTATAATTCCAGTTGAAATATCGTTTTTTGCGTAGTTTGCACAGTAATATTTGTTATCGCATGCATATATTAGAAATTATTAATTTTTTGAAGTTTTATCAACGTGATTTGCAAAGCGAATCTGTCTCACAAAATATTAAACCGTCAAATATTGAGTTTGGTGTCTTGAAATTGCTTTACATTTTATTAGAATTATTGCGTTACAAGAGATATAAAATTATGAAAAAGTGAGACAGCAGTTGAGGGGTTTCTTCCACGTAATTTATTTCTAATCAATTGGCACGTAAAGAACTCAACTGTTAATTGCATGTAATCTGTTCTAGACTTGTATGTTTTCTAATGTATTGTTCTATTGTTATTGTCTTTTTATAAAGACTTCAAAATTTATCAGTAAAAAGTGACAATTTTAAAATTGATCACTTACGCGCAAAGAAATCAGTAAAAGTAAACTTTGAATCAAACTTTTGAATTCAAAGCTAGTAATGAAATCGAGAACGTTACTAATTAGCCGACTTTAACCAGCTTGTTTTTCTGCATCGTGCAATTTGCGCTAATTAATACGCGGCTGAGTACCAAGTTCCTCAATTGTCGCTTATACGAGCTATTGTGTTTAAATAGGCGTAAGATCGATTTCTTTAGATCAATTGGATCTTGTTGACGTAACATGATTTGTTGATCGCTTGTCGGCACGAGCGAGCGAGCGAGCGAGCGGACGACGAAACGGAACGTACGAATTACTGAAAATTGCTGACGTCGCTCGGCCGCAAGTTCCGTGCGCCACGGACAGGAATTGTGCTCGAGGACGATATATCCGTGATTCGACCCGATTCGCCGCTCCATTTCACGGCAGATTTCATTGGTACCGTGAATAATCGTGTACTTCCGGCCGGGTCCCAGGAAAAGCGTCCGCGACTTAATCGTTACGTAATGCAGCAGCTGATGCGAAGATTTTCTCAGATTTCTGCGAATAACTACCGACGTGTGAAGCCCTTATGTACGAAACCGTGACGAATTGCAATTTAATCTGATGCGAAAATCTTCAGAAAGCTGGAAAAATGTCGAGATGTGAATGGGACTTGAGTACAGAGCGAGACGTGCATGTCGTTGAGATGTTACATTATTTATCAGCCGCTTGGCGAGCGCCATGCTGAATGCCTTTGACAGTACGCAATCTCCCTCGTTGATATTATTCGTCTAATGCAGCAACGTGTGCTATTTATAATAATTTATTGTACGTATCGTCAAAGATACAGCGTTTGATTAAGCCTTCGAGGCTGCTTTTAAACCGTTTCACTTTTTACGTCGATTGTTAATCGCTTTTTTGGAATATTTATTTATTTTCACTGATAACAATAGAATTTTCATCAATTTCACTTTTTACATCTATTGTTAATTGCTTTTTTTGAATATTTATTTATTTTTGCTGACAGCAAATAGAATTTTTATCTATTTCACTTTTTACATCGATTGTTAATCGCTTTCCTGAATATTTATTTATTTATTTTTGCTGAGAACAATAGTTTTTTAATATGAACCGTCTTTACGCTTAAACTTTAAACTAATCAGGGAGATGAGTAATTAGGTGGTGAAGTTAGCGCTGGTACAGAAGGCGATTTCATTCGCAATTGACAAATTAATTCGCAGTGGCACATCGATGCTAGCCAAGTACTCGGAATGCGGAATTTCTATTCTGCTCTTGTATATCTGTCCGTCTCACGCGTTCGCGGATATTTATAACGTCCAAAGCGGCGATTCTTTTGTTCAATAACGGGTCTGTAATAAGAACAACGAGGGGTTCGGTGAGTCAGCGCGCTTCTCGGGGGGGCCCTTGGTGATGACACGCGACGGAATGCCGCGATCGTTCGCGAGATTATTCTGGGAAACCCGCGACATATGTCAACAGTTTTGACTTAATTTAACATAAAGTCAAGTCGCGTTCTTTACCACTGACGACGAACGACGACGATTCTCCCGGCCGAAGGAGGAGCAAATCGGGTCATCGTAAGGACATTCACCCCGGGCGGTTCCTCTGAATGCCCGGTCCGTTAATTTTATTCTCCGAGCAGTTACTCTCTAGAGCAATCACACTTTTTTTATATTTCTTTACTTTTTTTTTTGCTCGAATTAGGGCCGTAAATACGTATCTGGTTAAGCAGATGATCAGATGTTCGATCCATTGAAAGCGAATGTGGATTGATTTTACCAAAGCACGGCGTGCAAAGTTTATCGAAATTATATATAGACGCAGTTAAAATAAGAAGAATGCTTTGTGTGTGTTATTTTCGGATACTTCGTAGCCGCGGTAGGAGTGAATTCAAAATTGCACTGTGCAAGTTACTTTTAGCTCTGAACGATTAATATAACGTGAGAAATATAAGTAACGAATGCATCGTGGGATTATTTACCGCTATCATTGTAACTCCTAACAATTATAAGTATTAGAACACTGAGAAAAATTATTGCTGCATTACATTAATCTTACATTAATCTTACAAAGCTAAATTAATTTGATTTACACACAATTTACACCGCTTTCTTGAGAATTTAACAGCACGAAACAGTAATATTAATAATTAGACTTTCTTTCAAAACGCATGTGTGTGTAACAATTAAATGTAAAAAAAAAACGTACACGGAGAGAATTTTCTCTTATACTCTGAAATCATGGTAGTTGTGGGACAACATGTATCACCAAGAATTTTATGCGAGCTATTCTGATTATTATCTACCATAATAAAAAATATTAATATCTATTACATTAAAATATAAAATGTTTCATTAATTTTACTAAAATATATCTAGGAAATTTCAATAATTTTTCAAAATTTACCAATCTGCTTGGTAATTTTTATCGTGTTGTTTGTAAAATGTCTTTTGTATATTTTAAAAATCCCTTGGTTGCAAAGTTGTCCCAAGTTTATAGTGAATTTAAGGGTAAAATATAACAAAAAATTCTCTCCGTGTACGTTAATCTGTCAAAGGGCAGTAAGGGCCAATCGTGAGGCTGGAACGAATCGGACATCACGTCGGATGTGACAGTCCGTAAAGTTCAAATCAAGAGCATCGACTCTCGAAATCTCGTTAACGGGATGGAAGCTCGCAGCTTCGGGGAAGAGGGGGGAGCACGTTGCCGGGAAAACTGGGTCATCGTAAGGGCGTTTACCCGCTTCACACCTCCGCGATTCTTCTCCCCCCGCTGATAAAAGCCTGCTGCCTACTGCGGTAGGGAATCGTTTTGAAGAGTACAATCGCTCAAATCGCTGTGTAACGGGCGATTCCTCCGATTGTAACTCCTACGTCGTCTATACAACCGTGATTTTAGTTCCCCAAGACTCGACCCACGATGGCGCGAGCTCGTCGGGCGATAAACGTCCGAACGATTTCGAGCGCATTGAAGCGACTGGGAGTAATTGCCCAGTGGCTGTTAAACTTGCTATCGCACATTTCGTCGATTTTTTTAAAATGGTCTTCAAGCTGATAGACGGAGAAACTTTCTTGCGAGAGATCCGGCTGGAAGAAATCAAATTAAACATGTAAATCATATGTGAATCAAATTAATCTCGCTGGTTAATGTGAGGCATGACGTCGATTTGTTTCTGCAGTAATGATTTTTCTCGGTGTTCTAATTATAATTGTTAAGAATTATGTATTTGGATGATAGCGGTAAATAATGACGCGTTCCCACAATGCATTTGTTATTTATATTTCTCATGCATGCTTATGTGCGTTACTATCGTTATTACGAGTATCTGTTATAATTAAAACTTGGACAAATTCTCCTAATATAAAATACCGTTACTGATATTGCATGATCGCAGTGGCTTCTCTTCACGACATACGGACGTAGGTCGGATAACTCAAAGGATATTGAGAGTGGCACTTACTCTCTCATTTCACCCTGAATGCAGTATCATTGACGATTAAAGCTTGGCTCCCTCTCGAGAGACGTGGAGGAAATCTCGCGTTCGGAGTGATAAATTGTCGCGGTCGGAGCGAGCTAGAGGAAATACGATTTCGAGCAGCTTAGGATAGAAGCTCCAGGGTTAACCCTTATAAACAAACAAACAAACAAAACAAACAAATATATAATATATATATATATATATATATATATATACAAATACAAATATACATATTAATATATTTCTTAAATAAATAAGTATTTCTAAAATAAATAATGAAGTTCTGAGCCTTCTCATTCAGCTGGAAAAGAAGGGCCAGAGGAGACTCTTTACAGATGTGCAAAGCCGCGCGCGTTTTCAGTTCGAACTAATAAAGAAGAGTAGGTACACGGAGCATCGAAAAGTATTTGCATATATGCAAAGTTGCACACTTAAGGGTTAATGGTTCGCAAAACGCAGGGGTATCACCTGCCCTCTCCACCTTATGCAGGTGCTCTCGACGTGTGTACGCCGCGGACACCGGCGCCACGGTGACTCCGGTGGAAAATCAATAATCCTGGCTCTGTATGTCCCCGCGTGTGCCTGTGTGTGTGCGTGCGCTCCGTGTTCATCTTACCTTCGGCGTTGCGACGAGACGGTGCGGTGCGGTGGTTCGCTATATCGGATCCTTTTGCGGTGGAGAGAAGGCGCGTCGAACCTCGGCCACAAAAGCGCGATTTAATCCGCATTAAATGACGAATCGACGAAACGCCGCGCCGCCCCGCCGTGTATCTCTCGTCTTGGCGCGGCCTAAAGATAGACCAACTGACGGCGAAGAGGTCGACGTTACGCTTATCTGTACGCGATTTCGCCATGCCACGACAAAATATTATCGTTGAGGTCGCGACACTGCGTAAATAAATTCTTTGTAAACTCCAGTTAGTAATTTTACACATAAGCTAATTTTACGATAGAGATGATGAATAGAGATGTGAATTTTAGGATGCCTAGATTTGGAACGAGAATATTATAGCTAATTATAAACAGTCAAACGCTGCTGCGTGGACGCTATCGATTTTGTGTTTTCGTGTGGTATATAAGCATTACATGTCTACGCTGTTGTACAAATGAATATTTAGGCGAGGCGTTTGACCTCTTCGCAAGAATGAATTTAAACTATGGGTGATTATATATGTGGTCTAATTCGTTTTTCAAGAGTTCCTCGGAAAAAACGACAAGCCGAGAGATTTCGAGAGATAATGTATACGTGACAAATTTAGGCCACGTATCCGTTATCGAGAGAATTGAAGACAACTTTCTGCTTGCATGAGAGAAAGCTTTAAAGCGTGCTGAATGTATTTAAACAACAGGATCCTGCTTTTACGAGGCACCCAAAGCAATGCGGGGGAACTCGCATATAGAGTGCATATAAAGACCGGCTGTTCTCGTCCCGGCGCACAATGAGCTTCTTGTTTTCCATTTTCGCTTCTTACTTTACCGTACTTTATCGACTTCAACAGAGAGCTCTTCGTGATGACGCATACACACTAGACGAAATTGTTAGAAAAAACGCTATTAATCTTTGCACCTTTTATCTCAATTTATCATATACAACTTCAAAAGAGAGATTCTTTTAGAAAAAAAAAGAAAGCATTTTTAGACATAATGTCCGCGTTATTAAAAATACTAATGTTACCGTAATTGCTAACGGGTAAATTTACGGTACAATAAATAGTCGCTGCAGCATGTAAAGTCTATATTTGTTAAACTTGG
>NW_020227150.1:20714-49750 GCF_003070985.1 Temnothorax curvispinosus
CGAGGGAGAGTACTGTTATTTTATTATTTTTTATTTTAAATAGAAATTGTTTCTCAAGCGCCTGCAGGTTTGCATGTATTATATTTGATATATTAATATATTTTAATTAATTAATTTTAAATTGTTTAATAATAATTTAATTTTTAATTAATTTAAATTAATTAATTTATTATAAATTAAATTAATTAAGTTTGATTAAAATTAATGAATTAATCAATTACCTACTTATTTTTATCATAAGAATAAAAACAATATTTAAAAATTGTCCGTGATGTATAAACTCTTTCAGAAAAAGGAGGTTTCGGGACTACGTTCCTCACTGCCTCTCCCGAAGAAGTGTTAGAAAGTGCCAGTAAACTTAACCTTCCTCTATTATCGTGTCATTCACTTTGTGATTCATCTCAACCCCGCCCACTAGATACGAAGGCATTAATCTGTACGTACGTTCCCACTACGCCGGCCGTTAAGTATGACGGCACTCGCGTAATTGCTCTTAATTCAACGTAAATGACTGTCCAGACATTTAAGAATGCCATTCATACCCGCGTTCTCCAGGCTTTCAACGTTGTCGCTTGTGGAGAACACGTCGATTTCGTCGCGGAGCGATCGATCGCTCGCTTCGCATCGGCATCATTAACGATTCGAGAAAGGATTAGACGTGCGAAAAAGACTTACATCGCTTCTGTCTCTATTTCTTCCTTTCCTTCTTCAGATGTAATAATTGATGTAATGTAATTCGGCAGAGATGTAATAACGTCGTGACAGCAAGCGATATAAATTTCATTTGCGTTTTTATGCGCGACGATAAGCCTTCGAGGACGCTCTCGTTGATTGAAAATGCCAAACAGTTACGTACAGTTACGTAATGGATGTAATAAAAATTGCGACGCTGTAAGAAAAAAACGTGTAAAAATGTAAGATGTATTCAAATATAAGCCGTATGAATTTTTACACTTGTCGTGTAATTTCGTGAACAGCGCGTCTTTAATTCCAGTAGGGTGACGTAATCGTGTTTGCGTCCGATGCGTTTTGCCGTGAAGCTACTGTTCTCAGTTTGTCGTTTTCATCATTAGACAGACACCTATATCTGTTTACTCCGGTTTTCCTTGAGCTTCTCGCGCGCCCGAACGTCCGCGACCTGCCGCGTGTTACCTGTGACATTTGGTTCGTCAAAGAAAAACAGAAAAGCCGATATCGCTCGCTCGTGCAGCTGCAGATGCAACTGTCCGCCGCGTTATCGGAACTAATTAGTAAACATCGTTCGCGACGGATCGTCGTAAATTAGACAACGCGGTTAATCAGGCGTCACCCTTCGTTATGACGTTCTCTTTTAACGTTGAATCATGTTGGTGATGCTGCTCTTTGCGTGAGTTTAGGGAGAACGCGATTAATGCTCATTTACACAGAGTATTCGTTTTTGCTCATATATTTTTACTTCCTCTTTTTCATTAACATATAATTAATTATAACATGCAAGGAGATGCAGAAAACATTTTTTGATTTGATACCTTTAATTATAGATCTAGAAATAATTTTCTCCTTCTGCTACAAAAACTTAGCATGCATTTAAATTTTAAATTATCGGACACGTGCTACTGTATTTCGCATATTTCATTCTGCAATGTTGTAAAAATAGCATGCAGAATTATGCGGACACAGAGAATAAATATCGTGTGACTTATAATGAACATGCATATACACATTTTAGTTCTATAAATTGCATGATTTTTGTACCTATTATCCGTGTCATTTTACATTTACTTTTTCTACGGTGATATTAGATAATTTAGAGATAGATTATTTAATATATTTACCACTTTAGTGTAAATCTAACATTTCCAGACTTTGGATACTCCGCAAACCTTTTCAATGACATGAAGAAGTAAAGACAAATGATTGAATCCGTTTTTTATCGATCTTTGTTTCTTTATATCTAAATGTAAGACGTTTAAAGTCTGCTTGGCACTTGCTCCAAGTTTATCCTGTATGCGAGTTTCCGTGTCGACGTTACGCCAATGCCGCGGCGTGAGCGTCTACCTTCCCGTTAAGTCACCCTCCTGCGGGGCCCGGTGCGACGCCGTTGCCGGCGATGTGTATTTCGCGTGTGTGACATCATTCGCGTGATGTAATCGTCGCGGCGAGCGAGGCGGTCGCGTATCCCACGCGGAGACGAGCGCGGCAACGCTATCTATTAAATGAACGCACGTATACTTAGAGACATGTACTCCGCGGGCGTTAACAGAACGTTGCCATCGTCTTGATATCCGGCGACTCCGATAGCAAACTCGGCGATTAGAGCGTTGTAATTAGCTGGCGAGAGAGACTGCATGATTTCAGAAACGCGAGCATGCGAGTAATAAAAGTGGAAAGAAAAGAGAGATGAATTTTTGCTAGGAACGACGATTGCGATACAATACATTCTTTACAAACTTTTTTTATACCATGTTGAGCGCATAGAATTTTAAATTAGTGTCTCACAATAAACAATACGATTAGAAAGGAGCTGATTCTCGATATGTAAATATAGAAGTAACATAGATTACTCGGTTATCGCGGGACACCCTGTATATAACGCGACCTGTGGGTGTCGATTTAAGGAAATATATGACTTATTAAATGCTCTAACAATAGACCTGACGCGGAGAATCAGATTTACTACGATTAATCCATATAGTACAGGCACTCAAGTTTATTTATTGCAGCGCTTCTCAAAACCGACTTATCAGTATTTACCTTCAGATACCAAAGATACAAACTTTTATGATGTGAAAAACAAATATCTATATACGTTGTACGTTGCACGGTCGAGCTGTAACGCCGAGTGTTGAAGAAAAGCAACGTGTATTATACGAGAGGTGTCTCAGACCAGCGAAGCGTATTGGAAGAAAAAGAAGATAAATGAAAGACCTACATTACGCGTGGGCGTATGCGCAACCGTGCACTATTATCGATAAAATAGTGTTGCGTAACATTAATCACTCTCGAAGTCCCTACTATTTACCCAATTATTAATCGTTAGACCCGCCGTGCAAGAAGATAAGATTACTCTGCAATTCTTATCTGTACGAAGATTGACTTGACGTGACAGCGCGCTGACTAGCTTGCCAAGACACGTACCGTGCATCGCGTTGTTTGCCATTACACCGCGTGGGCAGCAAAAGGAAGAAATTCTCATGATTATTACCACGTCCCCGTTTGCATTTTATGCGTGGTTTGCGCTTCCTAGGCGTGCAGGTCGTAGATATTCTCAGCGCTTAATATTCTTTACATCTAAAGTATAAGAATATGCATAAAGAATTGCGGAAAATATATTTCAGCATTTGGAACAAGGGTTTGGGAAACGTGGTACCGCATACGAAACAAATGGAGACGTGATTTTATAAAGATTTATAAATATTATATGGAGGGATAAAAGCTACAGTGATGTAAGTCAAATTTTTTAAGATATTGGCTTACACCACTATGACTTTTACCCCTCCATATATTTAAAAATAAATTTATAAAATATATTTTTTATTTACGTATTATGATGAAAAAAGAGGAAAAATATATAAATTGTTTTTACAAGTTTCTCGCGTTAATGAATTTATGGTAATCTTTTTCAGGTGCACCCTTTTTAAGGGTTCGGCAGAAGTGAGCTGTTGGTCTGATTGACAAAATGACGACCGACATCTCGGTGGTGCGCGGGGGTTGGGACCCCACGCTACAACAAGAGATTGTCGACGAGTACGAATACGACGGGGGAAACTCGAGTTCGAGACTCTTCGAACGCTCACGTATCAAGGCACTAGCTGGTACGAAACTGTCGATTTTCTTCTTCAATTGCTTCATTCATGTATACTTTATCACAATTCTCTTTCATGTCTTTTACAATTATCATTCTTTTTTGCAAAAGACGATAGTGCGATTTGTTTTCATTGATTCTATAATGAGTGCATTAAAGCTCGGCTTCGTCATAACATTCTGTAATAATGATGAATGGTGATAGTGGGGCATTGCATTGCTTTTAGAGAATTACGGTTGGGATTATCAAACAACCACATCCTTTTGATAATCGTTTTAAAAATTTGATAACTTTATGAGTTTCTAGCAGTTGCTTCTCAGATTAGATTGAAAGTGGTCGAGATGTATAGCTAACGTTGAATGTATATTGAACATTATAGAAAATTAAACTTATTAAGCATAATTGAATAGAATAATGTTGATTATTTGTGTAAGTGAGAAATAAATATCAGAATCGCAGATCGTTAACTTTAAGAATGAGTTATGATAAAGTCGTGCTCGATCTCCGAGGTAAAGAAACTCTACATTAATTATTTAAAACTTATCTCTTAATTTAATTTAGTTATTATCGAATAATATACTAGATAATTTAGCTATATCTAAAATCAGTTTTAAAGTTAGCACATTGTGTGATCTTTTTCACCAGGTGAGCGTGAATTAGTGCAAAAGAAGACTTTCCAGAAATGGGTCAACTCCCACTTAGTCCGATGTTCGTGCCGAATTGGCGATCTGTACGTCGATCTGCGAGACGGCAAGATGTTGATAAGGCTGTTGGAGATCTTGTCGGGTGAGCGTCTACCGCGCCCGACCAAGGGCAAGATGCGCATCCACTGCCTGGAAAACGTGGAGAAGGCGCTGCAGTTTCTGCGCGAGCAGAGGGTACACCTCGAGAACATGGGGTCCCACGACATTGTCGACGGAAATCCGCGTCTTAGCCTGGGTCTCATCTGGACGATAATTCTACGATTCCAGATTCAGGACATCACGATTGAAGAGACCGACAATCAGGAGACCAAATCCGCCAAGGACGCGTTATTATTGTGGTGTCAGATGAAGACCGCGGGTTATCACAACGTGAACGTAAGAAATTTCACGACGTCGTGGCGGGACGGTTTGGCGTTTAACGCGATCATACACAAGCACCGTCCGGATCTGATCCAGTTCGACAAGCTTTCCAAGTCGAACGCGATCTACAATCTCAACAATGCCTTTAACGTCGCGGAGGACAAGCTTGGGCTCACGAAGCTACTGGATGCCGAGGATATCTTCGTCGATCATCCGGATGAAAAGTCCATCATAACTTACGTTGTCACGTATTATCATTATTTCTCGAAGATGAAACAAGAAACCGTGCAAGGTAAAAGGATCGGCAAAGTAGTCGGTATCGCGATGGAGAACGACCGTATGATACACGAATACGAGAGTCTCACCAGCGATCTGTTGCGCTGGATTGAAGCCACGATAGAGGCCCTCGGTGATCGCAGGTTCGCGAATTCCCTGGTAGGCGTTCAATCGCAACTTTCGCAGTTCTCGAATTATCGCACGGTAGAAAAACCGCCCAAGTTTGTGGAAAAAGGTAATCTCGAGGTACTGTTGTTCACTCTACAATCGAAGATGCGCGCAAATAATCAGAAGCCCTATACGCCCAAAGAGGGCAAAATGATATCGGACATCAACAAGGCATGGGAGAGACTGGAGAAGGCTGAACACGAGCGGGAATTGGCTTTGCGCGAAGAACTGATTCGACAAGAGAAGTTGGAGCAGTTAGCAGCCAGATTTAACCGGAAAGCTAGCATGCGCGAGACATGGTTGTCAGAGAATCAGCGATTGGTATCGCAGGATAACTTCGGTTTCGATCTCGCTGCCGTAGAAGCCGCCGCAAAGAAGCACGAAGCTATAGAGACTGATATCTTCGCCTACGAGGAACGTGTGCAGGCAGTCATGGCGGTCTCGCAGGAGCTTGAGGCGGAGAACTATCACGACATTGAGCGTATCAACGCTCGCAAGGACAACGTGCTACGATTATGGAACTATCTTCTGGAATTGTTACGCGCCAGGCGGATGCGGCTGGAACTCTCCTTGCAGCTGCAGCAGAACTTCCAGGAAATGTTATACATATTGGACAGCATGGAGGAGATCAAGCTGCGACTGTTGACGGATGATTATGGCAAACATCTGATGGGCGTGGAGGATCTGTTGCAAAAGCACTCTCTCGTCGAAGCAGATATCAATGTGCTTGGCGAAAGAGTCAAGGCCGTTGTTCAGCAGAGCCAGAGATTCCTAGAGCATGGAGAAGGCTATCGACCGTGTGATCCGGCCATCATCGTCGAGCGCGTGCAACAATTGGAGAACGCGTACGCCGAGTTGGTGCGGTTAGCGATCGAGCGTCGTACCAGGCTCGAGGAATCTCGGAAACTCTGGCAATTCTATTGGGACATGGCCGACGAGGAGAATTGGATAAAGGAGAAGGAACAGATCGTATCCACGGGCGACATCGGTCATGACTTGACCACCATCAACCTACTGCTGTCCAAGCACAAAGCATTGGAGAACGAGATACAGTCGCACGAACCGCAGTTGATGTCGGTCGCAGCGGTCGGCGACGAGCTAGTCCGGCAACAACACTTCGGTTCCGATCGTATTCAGGAGAGACTTCAGGAGATTCTCGCTATGTGGAATCATCTGCTCGATTTGGCGGCTTTCAGGAGAAAGCGTCTCGTAGAAGCAGTAGACTATCATCAGCTTTTCGCAGACGCGGATGACATAGACATTTGGATGTTGGACACTTTGCGACTCGTCTCGTCGGAGGATGTCGGCAGAGACGAGGCAAATGTGCAGTCGTTGTTGAAGAAGCACAAAGACGTAACGGACGAGCTTAAGAATTATGCCACGACTATTGACCAACTTCATCAACAGGCATCCACATTGGGCGAGCAGGACGCCAAATCGCCGGAGGTTCTGGAGAGACTGACCTCGATAGACAACAGGTACAAGGAGCTCCTCGAGCTGGCCAAATTGCGTAAGCAAAGATTGCTGGATGCGCTGTCGTTGTACAAGGTATTCAGCGAGACCGACGGAGTCGAACAATGGATCGGCGAGAAAAACAGGATGCTGGACACGATGGTGCCCGCCAAGGATATCGAGGACGTCGAGATCATGAAGCACCGCTACAACGGTTTCGAGAAGGAGATGAATGCGAACGCATCCCGCGTCGCCGTGGTTAATCAGTTGGCCAGGCAGTTGCTGCACGTCGAACATCCGAACTCGGAACAGATAATCGCGCGACAGAACGAGCTGAACCAGAAGTGGGCCGAGCTGCGCGAGAAAGCGGAGGGCAAGCGCGAGGAATTGAACTCTGCACACGGCGTGCAGACGTTCCACATCGAGTGTCGCGAGACCGTGTCCTGGATCGAGGACAAAAAGCGAATTCTACAGCAGACCGACAGCTTGGAGATGGATTTGACCGGCGTGATGACACTGCAGCGCAGATTGAGCGGCATGGAACGCGATTTAGCGGCTATTCAGGCCAAATTAGACGCTCTGGAGAAGGAGGCGGAAATCATACAGAAGGAACATCCGGAAGAGGCTGCGGTTATACGCGAGAGAATCTCACAGATTCATTTGATTTGGGAGCAGTTGACGCAGATGCTGAAAGAGCGCGATGCCAAGCTCGAGGAGGCCGGGGATCTGCACCGATTCCTGCGCGACCTCGATCACTTCCAGGCATGGCTCACGAAAACGCAGACCGACGTTGCCAGCGAGGACACTCCGACCAGCCTCGCCGATGCCGAGAAGCTGCTTACGCAGCATCAGAACATAAAGGAGGAGATCGACAATTATACCGACGATTACCAGAAGATGATGGAGTATGGCGAGCGGCTGACAGCGGAGGCCGGCGATGGCGACACCCAATATATGTTCCTGCGCGAGAGACTGAATGCGCTGAAGATGGGCTGGGAAGAGTTGCATCAGATGTGGGTGAATCGTCAGAACTTGCTATCCAACTCCTTGAATCTACAGGTGTTTGATCGAGACGCGCGTCAAGCGGAGGTACTTCTATCGCAGCAAGAACACATTCTCACCAAAGACGAGACGCCGACGAACTTTGAACAAGCGGAACACATGATCAAGCGACACGAGGCCTTTATGACCACCATGGACGCCAACGACGAGAAAATCAATTCGGTCGTGCAGTTCGCTGGACGTTTGGTCGATGAGGGACACTTTGCGGCTGATAAGGTGAAGAAGAAGGCCGAGAACATCAACGAGCGTCGGCGGATCAATCGCGAGAAGGCCAATCTACTTATGGAGAAACTCAAGGACCAGCTTCAATTGCAGATGTTCCTGCAAGATTGCGAGGAACTCGGCGAATGGGTGCAGGAGAAACATATCACTGCTCAGGACGAGACATACAGAAGCGCAAAGACCATTCACAGCAAATGGACGCGTCACCAGGCGTTCGAAGCAGAAATCGCCAGCAACAAAGACCGCCTGCAGCAGTTGCAGCAAGCCGCGGACGAGTTGATTCAACAAAAACCGGATCTGGCCGAAATTATCAAACCGAAGGTAGCCGAATTGGCGGAACAATTCGTCGATCTGGAGACCACGACTCACGATAAGGGCGAGCGATTGTTCGACTCGAACCGCGAGGTTTTGATACACCAGACTTGTGACGACATTGATTCCTGGATGAACGAATTAGAGAAGCAGATAGAGAGCACCGATACCGGTTCCGATCTGGCATCCGTGAACATACTGATGCAGAAGCAACAGATGATCGAGACTCAAATGGCGGTGAAAGCGAAACAAGTTACCGAGCTGGACAAACAGGCGGAACATTTGCAACGCACAGTACCCGATGATAAAATGGAGGAGATCAAGTTCAAGAAGGAGAAAGTCGCTCAGAGATTCGCTCAGCTCAAGGCACCGCTCATCGATCGTCAACGGCATCTTGAGAAGAAGAAGGAGGCCTTCCAATTCCGACGCGACGTCGAAGATGAGAAACTGTGGATCGCGGAGAAGATGCCGCAGGCAACTAGCAACGAGTATGGAACTTCGCTATTTAACGTTCACATGTTGAAGAAGAAGAATCAGTCGTTGCGCACGGAAATTGAGAATCACGAGCCAAGGATCAACTTAGTGTGTAATAACGGGCAAAAGTTGATTGACGAGGGACACGAGGACAGTCCCGAGTTCCGGAAATTGATATCCGAGTTAACGGAGAAGTGGCGCGAGCTGAAGGATGCAGTTGACGATAGAAACAAACATCTACTGCAGAACGAGAAAGCGCAGCAATACTTCTTCGACGCTACCGAGGCCGAATCATGGATGAGCGAACAGGAGCTGTACATGATGGTCGAGGATCGCGGTAAGGACGAGATTTCTGCCCAAAATCTGATGAAGAAGCACGAGTCGCTTGAGCACGCGGTCGAGGATTACGCGGAGACGATTCGTCAGCTAGGCGAGACTGCTAGGCAGCTAATAAACGATCAGCATCCGTTGGCCGATCAGATCGCCGTGAAACAGTCGCAGGTGGACAAGTTGTATGCCGGCCTGAAGGATCTGGCGGGCGAGCGACGCGCCAAACTGGAAGAGGCACTCCAATTGTTCATGCTGAACCGAGAAGTCGACGACCTCGAGCAATGGATCCAGGAGAGAGAATTAGTTGCCGGTAGCCATGAGTTGGGCCAGGATTACGATCACGTGACGCTACTGTGGGAGAGATTCAAGGAGTTCGCGCGCGACACCGCGGCGATCGGTACCGAGCGAGTGAACGCCGTGAATGAAATCGCCGATTCTCTCATCGCCACCGGTCATTCCGATGCAGCGACGATCGCCGAGTGGAAGGACGGTTTGAACGAGGTCTGGCAGGATCTGCTCGAACTGATCGAGACGCGTACGCAGATGCTGGTGGCCAGTCGCGAGTTACACAAATTCTTCCACGACTGCAAGGACGTTCTGGGCAGAATCCTGGAGAAACAAAACGCCATGTCCGACGAATTGGGTCGCGACGCCGGCTCGGTGTCCGCTCTTCAACGTAAGCACGCCAACTTTATTCAGGACCTGTCGACGTTGCAGAATCAGGTGACGCAGATCGAGGAGGAGTCCGCCAAACTGCAGGCGAGCTACGCGGGCGACAAAGCGCGAGAGATCACGAATCGCGAGGCCGAGGTCGTAGCGGCGTGGAACAATTTGCAATCGTTGTGCGAGGGTAGACGAGCCAAGTTGGAGGACACCGGCGATCTCTTCCGATTCTTCAACATGGTCAGGACCCTGATGATCTGGATGGACGACGTTGTGCGCCAGATGAACACGTCTGAGAAACCGCGCGACGTCGCCGGCGTCGAATTGCTGATGAACAACCATCAGAGCTTGAAGGCGGAGATCGATGCCAGGGAGGATAATCTAATGGCGTGCATTAATCTCGGAAAGGATCTATTAGCTAGGAATCATTACGCCAGCGCGCAGATAAAGGAGAAATTAGCGGCGTTGACCGATCACAGGAATGCACTGTTACACCGATGGGAGGAACGTTGGGAGAACTTGCAACTCAGTAAGTTGCACTTGCTGTTCGAATTTTTAATCTTGCGTACTTGTATGATATATTGTATTTAATACTCGCTTTGCTTGTGTTTGCTGCAGTTTTGGAAGTTTATCAGTTTGCCCGAGATGCGGCAGTTGCTGAAGCATGGTTAATCGCTCAAGAGCCGTATCTTATGAGCCAGGAGCTTGGTGTAAGTAGTTACATTGGAGCGCAAATACGAATTTATATAATCGAATCTTGTTTGAAAAATTTACGATTTTCCACAGCATACTATCGACGAAGTTGAGAATTTAATCAAGAAACACGAGGCTTTCGAAAAATCGGCAGCTGCACAAGAAGAAAGGTTTAGTGCCTTGCACCGACTTACTACTGTAAGTAGTTTCACAGGAAATATATGACTGAATAACATTGTAATCGAAAAGCTCGTAAAATACTGAAATACTTTTTATTGTATCATATATCGTTTAAACTCGTACATTTTCTGCGATAAAATGTATATTTCTGTCTCCCTCGTATCATAAGTGTATAGAAATAAAATTTTCGTTTTTTACTGCAGTTCGAATTGAAAGAACTAAAACGACGAGAACAAGAAAGAGAGGAAGAAGAAAGACGCAAGAAGGAGGAAGCGGCAGCGGCGGAGGCTGCACGTTTGGCCAAAGCGACACCCGTTACTAGTCCAGATGAACCATCTAGCGAAAGGTAATGCATAAATATCTTTTCGCAATCTATGCCAACTGCGTTATATATCGTGAATGAATTCATGAATGAATTTTCTTTATTATAGAGCTGAGACTGATGGGGCAACAAGTGGAGAACGCGGAGAGGACGAAGGACACGGTAATATAATTACACATAATGGATATGTTTTGGGTTTTACTAATCGAAACTGTGACTTTTCTCGGTACTTACCGCATCTTCTAATTCTGTCTACGGTTTTGCATTCTGTTTGAAGATGCTGATATAGAATAACCGGTGTATAACACAGGCATATTATTTTAGAATATAATGTCGAGTGCTTTTTCCTAATAGGATTGTATTTTCATGTTTGTATAATTCTTTATTGACTTGGCGTGGTAATGATTGCAATTGGTAGAGTAATATTGTGAACCGAAAGAGAAAAAGCGGAACAAAAGTAACGTTTCATTCCTTCTGTCATGACTAATAATCGCGAATGCATCGAGAAATCTTGCTTTTGACGTAAAATTCAACTTTGACGACTTATAGTATTACGAATACGGTTTGTCTGGATAAGCATGTGTGACATCGCTAACAGCACGTTTATTTTTGCCTTTTCCCCACCTACGCCGAAACTTATTCCGATCCGTATCAAATCCGTCGTCCACGTCATCTCATTTTACCCACTCGAAATGCACCCTAATGCGGCACGGAATGCACGAACTACAGCGGCACATCGCAAGGCTTCTACACGTACACCACAGCCTCAAGACAAGCCCAAGGAAGGTGAGTGTTACGCGATAGGTATGAAACTTGTCAAAGCGTGAGACGTCTCTACATCTGCGTACATCTTTCTAATTCCTCCGCAACTCTTTCGAAACTGTAGTCTCGAGTGAATCATATCCTATGTATAGGTACCCATAATTTCACAAACTGGTGATGGATGGATGATCGGGTCACGTCTTCATAGCAGTACTTAACGATAGCTTTGTTCTTCAGATTTCACGTTAGCGTTAAGTCACATACGTCGCAATAATCTTGTATCTTTCAGCATACTCATAGCCACGTCGCACCTATCGCTCTCGCCCGCATAAAAATCACTATTTGCTTTTATTAACTTTTTCTCTAGCAGGTGATGGCCCGTTATTCTGCCCGAGATGTTCCTTCTGTCGTCTGGCAGCTCGGTTATGTCACGAGAAAGCACGATTTATCACGATTTATCGAACATTTTAGATACTTGATACCGCACATGTGTGAAATCACATATAACAACTTGACACAATGAAATATCGAGCGAAATTCTAATTATAGTCTCAATTTTCGATCATACTAATCTGTTGCCAATTCCATTTCATTCACCTGGTAGGTACACCTTTGTTAACTATACTATACTTCATTCTCGTCTATTGCACAATTACGTTGAAATATAATGCCTTGTTGGAAGGTAAGCACATTCATGAAATCGTCATTCATCACTCTAGATCTATGAAAGCACGAAATTGGGTTCTATCATTCGTATATACGTGTTGCATATAGAATTTACTCGAATATTCGTACGGTCATACTACTGTGAAGAATCAATCATTGAACTTGTAGATTAACGTCGAGTCACGCCTTTACGCTATTAATCACAGCGATCGCGTTGTAATTTGGTATAACCGTGATGAATATATACGCGACGCATTTAACAAACGATGTATCATAAGAGTAATACATAGCATGATTTTGTGATTGGTGTGGTGTAGTGCATGCACAAAGACCTAGACAGCTGTCTTTCCGGGATGGAGATGGGACCTCGCCTGTCACGCCGACATCTGTGAAGGCTCCGCCGCATGGTATCCGCACGCCGACAAGTAAGTGTTCGCAAATACTCAAATATCAAACTGTGTGTGCCGAAAGGTCATTTATTAATATTTCCCGCCACTTAGCTGCCACGATATTACCGTGAGTGATTGCTCAAGATCAATTCAAATCTTGAACAATCGTTCATTTTGACGCAAACCATATGATTAACGAAAAATTATATTCATAGTTGAGGAATCCCAGATATAGAAATGCGATTCACACGCGATCGAGATCAATTCGTGCTGAAATAGTCTGGTTCTTCTCCGAAGGCGTTCTTCGTCGGCAGCGGCCCGTAAGGACATATATTGCCATTTTTATCCACGAAACAACAAGCCTTGACAACTCGTAATACCTCGTCCACCGATCGTGGTAGATCTTCGTCGTTGATCGTCACATGGCGTATGATCTGCTGTCTATCTATAACGAATAGAGCTCTGTACGCGTACCCTTGTTTCTCGTTCAACACACCGTAGTCGCGCGTTATCTGATGACTCTTATCGGAGAGCAGCGGAATCTTCATCTCGCCCAAGCCTCCCTGCTTACGCGGGGTCGTCACCCACGCAAAGTGCGAGAATTTGGAATCCGTTGAGATCGCTACTACCTCCGAGCCTAGTGCAAAATGCGAGAATTGATTAGCACTGATAAAATAGAAGAGGAAACATTGTCATAAGTATAAAAACTCGGGATAAAGAACAACCTAATTTAATATAAAATAATTAAGTCTGTTGTTTTCCAAACGTTTGTTTGACGAATATTTCTTTTTTACAAGTACTCTTCATCGACTTTGTGTTGCTGAAATTTGTAACGTCATTAACATCGATAACGGGAAGAAAAATGTGTAACTTCGTACCAAGAACTCGGAATTCGGCGATGCGGTCGCTAAATTGGATAAGTTCGGTGGGGCAGACGAACGAGAAGTCGCACGGGTAGAAGAGAAGTACCAGATATTTCCCCGCGAAATGCTGCGACGACAGTTCCTGCATCTTTAGATCGATTATCGCGGCAGCCGACCAGGGTGGCGCGGGTCGTGACACCGCTGGTATTAATTGCACCGGCGGTGGGCGCGGCGTCTCTGACCTTTCCGCACAACAAGTATTCATCCCTTATTTTTTTACGCCCGACATGAGCCGATACATATCAGTCCCTCGAGACCAGATATTGCATATTCCATGTTTCTACGTCGCCAATCGTCGCGGATACGTGAAACTTTTTACGATCGACTTTATTTTTCATTCATCGTCAGACTTCACTGTTCAAGACACGAGACGTATCGTCGTAGAAAATAAAAAGTAACTTTTATTACCATTCAGTGGCAAATATTAGCACACGTTGACTTCTCTTTAAAAAAAGCTTTTAAAACCTTTAAATAAATTAATTACTTTAATATTAAATACTTTAATAATAAAAGAAATTTATATAAATATATTTAAATTTATATAAATATTTATATATAATAATTCTAAATATATATATATAATACATTTAGAAATAAAAATATTTATACATGTTACATATATATTTCTAAATTAACGTAGCTATTATAATGCGATAAACGCGAAACGTACTTCCTACTTGTTACATACAGTTTGACGAGCATGCATTGCTCATTTGGCATCTTATGCATGAGCATGTTGCATGTGTGTATTCTCGTATGTTCTCTGTATGTAGTTAGAAAAGCATGGAAAAAAAAATAACGCGTAACACGTGTGGATATGAGGACTATTAGCGGCAAATTGTTTACCTGACACAAATCTCTGCTACAAGCTAGGGTACAACCGTAAGTAAGCTAATGAACGTTATGTGTGTTGCGTACGTTGTAAAGCTCCGAAAGGAAGTGGCTCCGAGGCTTCAAGACGTAAGGAACGGAGCCGCAGCAAGTCACCATTCAGGAGCTTCCGCTGGAGAAAGTCCGCCAAGTCGCCGAGTTTAGATCGCAGTGGCGTGAGTGATGATGAGCACAGTATTCCTGGTAAGTGAATGAGAAAAGAGACTTACACGATCGAGGCAGTAATTATGCAATAATTACACTTACACGTTCGTTCGTTGAACGTCAAATATTCTTTTTTTTTCTACTTTTTTTAATACATTTTTGTTAGTCGCTCGCGCGATTACACTCCAACTTCGCTTTATATACGTATATTTACAGCACAAAATATGAAAGCGGGTGGTCCAGCTTGGCTGAAAATAAATGATGTCACTGCTCGAGGAAATCGGGAATATAATATCTACTAGTGTGGTTTTAACTCGCGGAGTTCTAAATTACTATATCGAAATGTTATTCAGGTGGAATCTGGCATCTAATATCTTTACTAATCGATCATATTTCAATTATGTAGGTTTTTAACAATTATTTCATCATTTGCCGTGTATTCAAGAAGACAGCTGCTATGATTATGTTACATAATGGGAAGACATTCTTGAAACTAAATTATATCCTATCACTTATGTGTTACGCCTAACAAATAAAGGAATGAGTAATCGGGGCTTGTTTTTGTTCCAAGTGTCATAAACATAAATATGCAGTGTATGTTGGCTCGTTGGGAAGCTCAAACGTTAAGCAAATACAGTCTCTAAATTAGAATAATAGGGAACTGGGAAATGTTATAACTGGGCGGTGTATTCCACCGAATGCGTTGTTATGATTAAAATAATATGTTATTGATTATTTGCAGCTTTATCGTCCATCCGAAGCAAGGGACGCAGACTGGCGTTCTTCTCTCGTATAAATAATTCATGATGCATTACTTATTGAAATGTTTTAGCAAATTGCTCCCTATCTAATAGATAGTTAAAACCTGTTACCTTTTCCAGAGCAACGAAGTCCGAGCGACGACGAGTTCGAGGGGCCGTTGCAGCGGAAGCACGAGTGGGAGAGTACGACGAAGAAGGCGTCCAATCGCTCCTGGGACAAGGTGTACATGGTCGTACGCGGGCAGAGCTTATGTGTATATAAAGATCAGAAGTCGTACAAAGCTTCACCCGATCAACCGTACAAAGGAGAGGCTCCTCTTGACTTACGAGGCGCAACTATTACCGTAGCGAGTGATTACACTAAGAAGAAACATGTCTTCCGAGTCAAGTCAGTGTACTCGATGTTATATAATTATGCGCATTCTGCGATGTAGATATCGCCGTAAACTTGTTTTTATCTTTACAGGTCGCAAAGCGGATCCGACTTCCTGTTCCAGGCCAAAGACGATACCGAAATGAATGATTGGGTGTCTGCGTTAAATCAAGCGGCACAGGGAACATCAGGTGCAAGCACATCCAGGGCTCACACCTTGCCAGCCCCGACACAAGCCGAAACTAAGCGGCGTAGTTTCTTCACTCTCAAGAAAAAGTAAGTGTTGATTGGGAAATTTTGCTATTGCAATATCGTACACAAGAATTTTAAGATAATATGGACATTTGACTGAGCGCAAGTTTCAAGCAAAACCGAATAAATTGTGTAAAAAAAATTTTACAAATAAACTATTCTGTTGACAAATAAAATATTCTCTCTTACGTCGTAATAAAATTCTAAATCTACAATTTTACAATATCTGACAATGTTGCGAATATTTATATCACGAATTGTATGAATTATTAAGTTTTGCAGCGTTTCAAGTCAAGACGTGTATTCTTGTATATAAGGTGCCTGTGTTACTTTGTTATTATCTTGCTTCATCCTTTCGAACACGTCCCGATGAAATTGACAGAGAATATTCTGTTAGCAATAAAAAAAAAAAAATACGCGTTTATCATCTTCCATCACTTTTTTTTTACTTCCCTTTTAACAACACTCCTCGTATTCCATATTACGACACTAATTTTTCTTCTTTCGAAATGATCTTTCTTGATTTTCTCTTCAGCTCTCTTCAGTTTGAAATATCGTAGAAAACATTATTCATCGTCATTGTCATTCACGAGTGACGGACGATCGTCTCGTAAAGCATAAGCCAATGAATCGAAAAAGATACGCGCCCTCACTCCAACATCTTACGAAATCCATTCGTCGTTTCCTATTCGCATTCGATCATATTGCATTTATCATATTTTAGAAAAGCCAAAAAGTAGAAAGCGATACCAATGAACGTATGAAACAGTACACAATTGGAACAACATTTAGAAATGCGGTGAGTCGCACACACAATCCTCTAGATCATTCTGCCGTCGTACACTATTGCACGATTATTAATCGATCATCATTCCAATTGTTTTTCTTTTTTTATTTGGTCTTTCGTTATGATTAGCTTCTGGGAAAATACAACAGGAATGTTCTTCCAATTGTGAATGCGGAATGATTACGTAAAAATCTCTGAAACGAGAGGGTTTGGATGTGTGTAGAGCTTTCTGTGTTTCGCCAAACAAATATTTAACCGATAAATCTCACGAGAAAAATGCTTGAGCGATACGCCACAGGAATAATATAGTTGGAGAGATTCCACATCGATGTAAATTTCTGCAGAGAATCTACTACTGTCTTTAACAATAAGATTCTCGTGCAGTAACGACGGATATGTGAAACGCAATTATTCTCTACATCACATTGTTCGACGTAAATAGGTGCTTTTTAATACGCATATACATAGCTATCCGCTTTCATTTTGAATACTTTTTTTATTTCGCATAAGATAGTGTGTTACGTAGATAATCAGATTATTGTGTATCATTGTCAAATTCTATATTGTAGCTATGTTCAATCACCCGCTTCTGACATCGTCATTTATTCTTCATTGCTTTTTCTGCTATCAGAATATTCCCAGGAACTTTTATCGTAGAGGTAACCGATCGTCCGCGCGTCTACTTTCAGACGCGTGCGAGACACATATTACACAATATGTGGCTCCTTAAAGACGGAATATACTTGCTATTTTTACATATTAGTTATAAATAATGTATAATTATTTACGATGCGTTGAAATTCTTATATGGTAGCATCTTTTTTGTGTAACATATGTATTTCATAAATAATAATAGTGTATAAATGCATAAGTTGCAATAATTGAAAGTAGAACAAGTATAACGAACTTCCTTTCGAGGGTTCGAGCGATGATTTATTGCTAATTATTGTGATTATCTTAATTTAAATTTTGCTAATATAAAATTTTATTTAACGCAACTCATTAAATACCTTGAGAAATCGTAAAATGCATTTTAATGATTTACAAGGATTTTGATTTTCTACATAGTATATCCTTTCTCTTGTAACCTCGCCTTCGTACATAATATAATTACTAAATTGTAAGACAAAAGCAGTAATTGGAAGTGACAATTATTGGTTGTCCTGATGAAATAATTATCACCTTTTACGTTTACTAATTTTCAGCTAAACTGGAGCAGTGAAGTACGGTGTAAGCCGCTCGTAATGCGTCTGCACAACATCATGTTTATGAAAAATGTTTCGTCGCTCTACATGGTTAAAGCAACGCTAATATAAAATTAGAAGACATGGCCACACGGTGTTATGAAATGAATTGAAGGACGGATTGAACGGGTCTTTGAAAACGCCTACTTTCGAAGAACGGAGATATTTAAACGGTTATATGTTGATATTTACAAGTGTAGGCTATTGAAAGTCTAATTAAATTTAGTTCTTCAATGAATTTTGGACACTTTGCAATATTTGCTAGTTGAAGAACGAGCGACATTTTCGATGTCCCACGTTAGCGTGATCAGACTTTTGACACGGGATTTAATTCTATTACATTTTACGTATGTATTATCACGCATTAAGATGCACGATCATTTCCTTGTCAATGAAACGAATGACGTCTTCTTCGTGGTACAAAGTATTTTATAAGTTGCTGCGATGTTTTTATACTTCAGCAATGTTTTTTTTTTTTAAGAACGTTATACGGTAGAAGACGATCTTGTTGAGTCCGCAAAGAAGGTTTGGAGGAGATATATCTTAGTCACGACTTACGATGATTTTTATAATTATTCTTCACGATGAGTTCAGAATTTTAACGTTTTTTTCAATGCATTTTATTGCATTTCACGCGAGTTCTCGTGTTACAGAGCAGATATAGTCTCCGACAATACTGAATGAAGGGCGAGAACGATTCCAGCCGTGTTGATCGCTTAGGATATATCGCTTTCATTATCATATTATCGCACCGCAGTATTTTACTTGACTTCTTTTCCTGCAAACGTGTCTGTTTGCGTTCGGATGACTGCCATATATTTTAAGAGCCACACTAACTTGGGACATAATATTATATAAATTAGCTTTTAACAAATTGTTAAATATGCAGCGCCCTAAGGGAATACCGCATTGAAGAATTATAAAGAAAATGTAATAACTAACAAGAGAGAGAGAGAGAGAGAATTTTCCCACCTCCCATCCCCCTGTCCCCTTTACACGCTCCCCATATATCACATAATTCTGCAGAATTGCAAGAGTATTTAAAAACCTCTGGACTCGCGCAAATGATACAGTTTGTATTAAGTGAGGGCTTACGGTAAATTATTATAGCCGTATTATATCACTGTTGCGAATCAATTGTATCTCACTTGATTCCGACTCGACATTTGGCGTGACACGCGGACTATACATTACTCTTTTGTAATTGTTAACTTTCTTTTTTTTTTTAAATATTTATCACGTTTATCTTTTCCTTTCTAGAGTATAGAGATTTTCTATTGAGACGTTCTAAGAGCTCCTTCGCTTTGGAAACAATTTTTAGTTTAGTGTACACTTTGAAAGAACTGTAATGGCTTTTTATAATGATAATGCGCGAGGAAATGTTACGTTTTATTTGTTTTTCATCTCGATGCGACTCGATCCGGTGTGTACTTTATCCTTTCGAAACGTAATCTCTCTGCGATAGTCTCCTTAATTCTGCGACTCACATGAAATATTTGGGATATTTAAGTTCGTATAGAAAAATTGTATTGTCAGCTAAGTTTATTACGAGACTTGTATATACGGAGCTATATACACGCATACATACACATTATGTCCGCGAGAATAATTCTAATCAAAATCGATCGTACACCCGCTTTTATAATTTCGTGCATGTGCATTTAGCGAAGGACATTGAATTGAATATCAGAGTCGCATTGCTAAGCAAACACAACATTTGGTATGTCATAGCTATGTGTTTTATATATAAATATATCTATAAATATATAAATACAGAACGATGAAGAGCATTAAATTATAAGAAATAAAAATTATTATAATAGATAATATATATATATATATAAAATAATTGTCGAATTTTTGACATGGTGATTCTTTTCGTTTTAAAACGGTCTTCCCCGTATGTTTTCAATAAGGAAAACGTCTGGGCGGCGTTCTCGAGATGTATTATCAGTGATTATCAGCAACATTAAATGAAAATTTCCTCGTGCATTTACTCGATGGGGTCGCTTTAATACGAAAAGAATTTGCAATATGCATCATTAAATACTCGCTTAAATTAAACGTTTGGTTGTATATTTCAAATTGTTATCCTCGATACGTTAGAACGCATTTGCGGCACAGTATCTTTCTCTAAGCGAAAAGAAAAAGTACTCGTTTTTCTTTATATCTAACGCTACAATCATATTATTGGCTCTATTGAATTCCGTCTTCGCTTGTAAAACGGATTTGATAATCTCTCGCTTCATTCCTAATCATTGTCATCGTGCGAGACACGAAAATGTAATTGTATACGCGCCGATTACTTTACCCTCAAACTTCGTTAAGGTCAACGTGTAATTTTTTAATGTGCCTTTTTACAGCTTCGTTGAGAAATAAAATGCGATCAACTATCAAGCGTGATTGGTGCCAGCGGAAAGACCGTAGCAACAACTCGAACGGGCACGAGCAAACGAGCTCGTGGAAAAACGAGAATATGAGACATCGCAGTCGTCTCGAACCGTTTCCTCCTTTCGATTCGTTTCTATTTATCGCGAGACGATCGTTTAAGTCATATATAATAGTCGAGTCGAGATGAAACGAATAAATGTGCGCGCGAACGAGCAATTAGTCTCAATAAATATCCCAATAAATATCATTCGCGCTCGTTGAGGCAGACTGTTCGTTCGCGCTCGTTCGCGCTCGCTCGACCTCGATCCCGCTCTTCGCGCGAGCGCGGTTCGCCAAGTTACGCGATTACAATAGCCGACGCGTGACAACTGCGAGCACAAAGTTGCGTTTGCGAAATTGGTCCGCGTTAAATGCCGAACGCACGCGGGAGCACGTGTTGGCACGTGACGGCGCAAAACACAAACACACAGCCGTCTATTTTTA
Organism: Temnothorax curvispinosus; assembly: GCF_003070985.1. Lineage (NCBI taxonomy): Eukaryota > Metazoa > Arthropoda > Insecta > Hymenoptera > Formicidae > Temnothorax > Temnothorax curvispinosus. The sequence goes on from NW_020227150.1 coordinate 41,783, forward strand.
ACGGTATCGATTTCCGCGCGGCGTGCGAAGCCGAGCGGAGGCTTAAAAAAAAAAAAAAAAACAAAAGGAAACTACGCCGCGATAACTCTCGCCCCAGTTACGTCCGCGAATTATCGAATTATCGGGGATGAATGGGCGCGCGCGCGAAAATCTCCGTACTGACTCCGTCGATTTATTTCGAGAGGAGAGATGCGGGCAAAACGCGCGCGCGAATTTTAGATCGTCCACACGAAAACAAAGAGACTGACAACGTAATCGTCCGTGGCGCGATAACGCCCCGTCCGCTGTTCCTCGTACAATCGATTATTATTTCTCTCGGGCTGAGCAAGGTAAGATATCGTTGTTGAACGGACACGCCTCGCATATAAGGGAATCATATTTCAGAAAGGAGATCGGTCTTCGTTTTGAAAGCACGAAATACACGCCCCTGTATAGCATTTTAACGCAACTGGACGAGAGATTCTTGTTGCCAGCGACAACCTCCTAGACAACGGATGTGGAATTGTTACAGAAGTATATTACCTTTCACTGTCGGCGAGATAAAGGCGATCGGAGCAATAAGCCAACACGCGCGATATCGATGCGCAATCGATATGCAAATATATGATAGGAGTAATTTGGTAATACGCTTTAGTCACGTTGAATGTTTCGGCCCCCAGTGTTGGGATATCTCCTCTTCATTAATGACGAATCGGAAAGTCAGACTTTTAAAGATCGCTACATTTAAAGTTAGGCAAGATGCAAAATTATTCGCGTTGCAGTCGGAGTTTACATTGTCGTTATATCAATAAAGATAAATCTGCAAAGTAAACGTTGATCTTTATTACATATATATTCTAGTGTCACTTTTTAGCAAACGTTTATAAAAGGAGCTATTTATAAAAGAATCGCCGATTTTAGATCCTACAATTTCTGTCGAATTTCTCAGGATAGAGTCCTATTTATAATATTATGTACCGTGTATTATACGAAAAGAAACTGAAGAATTAGAATATGCACATATCATTTGTTGCAATAGTAAAATATAACTCGAAAAAAATTAAAGTTTTGGAAAAAATAAATTTGAATGTTATAAATTATTAAAATTTTAAGTAATATTTTAAATGCGATTTTAGCATAATGAATTATATTGTAGAGGAATAGAAATATCTAGCTATATATTAGCTATTTATTCAGCAGTGCATTGAATTTTTACTATTCTCTGCAATTTTTGAGTTATATCATTGTTGTAACAATGTAAAATATATATGTAAAATATATATTAAAGCGCACACACAAAACACATCAAGAAAACAAACGCGTCAGGTTTCTATCAAATCTGATGTGAATATCATGTCTAAAGCGGGTTTACCTCGTGTTGTACCGTTCTTCGCATTTTTAGGACAAAAAGCTTCCGAAATAGATTCGCGGTATGAAAGATAAATGGCAAGGCTGTTTTTGCATTTTTGTTCTCTCGTCTTACGATTATCAGTGATTAATCAGCTCGCTCCGATTATCGCATATCGACGCGCGCTATAATCGCGTTTAGCTCAACGTTCATTCATTGATTAGTATGCGAATTGCAAAATAAATCATTTTAATTACATCGATGTGTTCTGCACTCTGAACACGATAAGCGATACATTTAATTTGAGCATCTCCGTTTGGTATTTTTGCAACTACATATGTATTCTGAAGAAATTTATTATTCATTGTTCCTTGCGGATTGAGATTTTAATGATTTTAAACTTTAATCAACCTAAAATCGAAATTTCTGTTAGTAAAAATTGACGTATATTTATATAGACAATGGAAAATAAGAAAAAAGTTTGCGGCAAATTCAATTTTTGAGTTTTATTTAAATGCGCAAAATATTTTATGCGTCTTATTCATTTTTATACGTTTGATTGAAATTCGCTCTCGTAGATCATTAATACCAATTATCAATATATGCTCCATGTTAGAAGGTTTCAAAAATCGTCAAAATATCATATATAGTGCTATAATGGTAATAAACAGTAATAAAATCGTGGCATCGAGACTTTCGAGACACACCATGTCCTCAATCGTCTAATATTATGTAACTGTGACTTCGATATAGATAGTCGATCATTTTCTCCGTATTAGTGTGGTATTTTTTGTATACCCTGCATCTTTCAAGAGAGAAAGAAACCATAGAAGATTAAATTAAGGCCAATATGGACGCTGATGTCCGTTCGACAATACAATTATACTTCTTATGCGCTTTTAATACCTTCCAATTGAATTTCCTGTGCATTTCAATCACTCCTCAGTTGAAACTAATTTTGACTTTTATTAAGGTCCTCTTCAGTCGAATGGAACAACGAGGACAAATAAACTTTTAAAGAGAAGAAGAAAAGATAGTTTTATTTAAAAGAATAGTATACTCGTTTGTTATTTATTATACGGAAAATATTTTTTTGTACATAATTACGTATAAAATATGTCCATATATGTTTTCTTTCTCTGTTCGTATATAAGAAAAATGATATAAGATTTACTTGAAAAATAATTAGAAAAATTTATACATACTTTTAATTATTTTCTAATTTTTCTCGTTATTATTTTTTTGTTTGTATGAAAATGAAATAGAGATTGTACAAGAGAAAGAAAACATGGGTATATATTTTACATATAATTATATATATAAATATTTTATGCAACACGTGCATGGAAAGTTCCCCATTACGCACGCTACGCGTGCGTGATAGACCACTTTCCAGGCACTTGCAACATAAAATAGGGAGTGTAAGCCGTGTGTAAAGATGAAAATTCCCGGGTGCGGTTACCGCACTCGCCTTCGGCTCGTGCGTAAACTCCGCACCCGGGAATTTTCATCTTACGACACTTGTTACACAAATAACTATTCCGGGGTGTCCATATAAATCACTATAAATTATTCAAAAAAGTTATTAGCTTCGAAAACGAAATGCTGTACACACAGAAAAATATAAACTACCTGCAAGTTAATATTACTTGATTCAAGTATTTGATAAGTTCATATATGAGCAAATCTACCATAAAGTCGTCATAAGTATCACATTTACTCAAAACATATTCTAGATCTTAGCAAGTTTAGTACTTGAAACAAGAATATTAAATTAATACGAATATTTTGTTTACTTACAATATAGAGTCCACGGAAGAGAAGCATATACTTCAATAAAGATATTACATTTTCTTGAGAGAAGTTTATCCGTTATTTGAATCAAGTAAAAATTTTATTCATCTAGAATAATCGTTTACTTCAAAAAAGAATTTGTATTCTTGATGATTACAATTAATATTATTTTTATTTTTTTAATTTTCTTTAATTCTTTAGTTCCTAAGTGGAATGTAGGTTAGGAGGTTTTCGTGCGCTGTGCGGAGGGGTAGTACTTACAGTTCAGAATATAAAAATTCCTGTCCTCAGGTGGACTTGAACCAGGTTCCTCGTGGTTATGAGTCTGACACTTTATCACTAGGCCACATCTCTGATTATATTCTTAGTGTTGCAGTATCTAGTTTTCACAGAAGTAATTTATTGATTTCAAGTATTTCATATTCTTACTTAAAGAATCAGTAAATATTCAAATCAAGCTTATGTGGCTTCTTAGATAAAGTTTACAGAATATACTTGAAATTAATGAATCACTTCTGTCAAAACTAAATACTGCAGCACTAAAAATATAATCAGAGATGTGGCCTAGTGATAAAGTATCAGACTCATAACCACGAGGAACCGGGTTCAAGTCCACCTGATGACAGGAATTTCAATATTCTAAACTGTATCCTTCCGGACCGCGCACGAAAACCTCCTAACCTAGAAGAATGTCGTTCTACAGCCAAGTATTTCATATTCTTACCTAAAAAATCAGTAAATATTCAAATCAAGTTTATGTTGCTTTTCTTAGATAAAGTTTCGGAATATACTTGAAAGAAGAATAAATTCTTCTTTTAAGCACATGATGATAAGCTTTTCTAATACTTATGATGAATATATTAAGAAACTAATATTAAGAAAATATTCTTTGTTAAAGAAAACTGTTACTCAAACCAAATAAAATAAAATGAGTAATTGCTTTTCTTGGCTATAGAACGATATTTTTCTGTGTGTAGCGTCTCATTTACAGTCGAGTTGCTATATATATTTCTATATATATTTGGTCAATAAACGATTGTACGCGATTCGATTTACACGTGTCCTATATATTTCTAAAAGATTCAAATTGGATCTTATTACAATTCAAAACTGTCGTTCTATATACGTTGAGTCGCGCAAGCAGAATCTTCGGAATATTTATCAAGTTACTCGTATGTTTCCAGAATAAACGATGTGTAATATCTCATAATCCAATAAGGGACATCTTGATGTCCATAACGGAGTTTAACGGTCTTTTCATGACGAAGGTGAAGAAGTCAATGACCTAATTCAGCTTCAGTGTCGATTAGTCAAGTCGCTGAACCCAGCTATTGTAAATCGACCGTCGGATATGATATATCAGATATATAGTTGAACGCACACACGGTCGAAGTTTGAATGAAAATTTGGCTTTCAGCTGGCATTTTCAGATTCCGGGCCACGTCGCACGAGCAACCACGACTCTACGACGCGAACGTCGCGAACAACGTACCAACTAGGAAATAAGAGTGTAGCGAAAGGAGAGGGAGAGAACGAATGTTATTATCTAATATACTTTTATTGTCGCATCTGCGCGCCGCCGTTAGAAGCACTCGCCCCCTCAATCCGGCCCGATCCGTCGCCTGTCGGGAAATTTCCTTTCCGTACGTTATTTTTCCATATTATCGATCGCGGGGGGTCGCATTCAATAATTTGACACACCCTTCTGTCGAATAACACCCTTCCTCGTAAAAGGGAGAATAGGATTGTAGGATAGGAGATGATCCTTAATTGGTTCTCGCTCTACGGTAAACATTCATTAAATTCATGATAAATTGAACCGTTAAATGGAAAATATTGGGTGATGTCACTTTTCATTTCACTTACGAATAATGAGGGTCGGTGGAACTTTATTTTTATCTATACGAATTACGCAATACATCTTAGTCATATATTTCATTGCGCAGTAAATGGAATTACTCGCAATTTTTTTTACTTATTCTTTTATCTTAATTGCATTTATTTTCACAATAGTGATTCATTCAGGTGACCCGCAGAAGCTCAAATAATTAAGGTATAACAGCAAATCTCTGAAATCAGTCGCAGAGTGATCTCGATCAATTATATGGCGTGTTTTCGTGTGATTCATATACAACAAATTCTCTTTTTTTTCCCCTTTCAGAACGCAAATTTCACGTAATAATTCAATTCTCGACAATTCTTATACAGAAAAATTTTATGGGATAAATTTATTTTTCGAATCGCAGAATCGAAAACGGAGCGTATTTGCGCCAAACACGGAATATGAATGGGAAAGAGAGTCACAACGTTGTTTCTTTTTTCGCGACCGGTTCTCCTTACGGAACTGTCGCGCAATATTTAATCGACAATTCTTTATTATCTAATAAAAATTGTATATTATAATTTGCATGGGAAAATATTAAATCGTCCGTAGAATCACAAACACGTATATTTAGCATTAAATATGGAACACGCATAGAAACGAGAATCATATAATGTTAAAATTTAGGTTTCTTTTTCTTCGATTGATTCTTTTCTTTTTCCTCGGAAAATTTTCTTCGTAAAAAAATTTCGTGCGTTTAATAATCAATAGATTATCGATATATAATTCTATTACGTAGTGAAAATTGTATAATAATTCTAACGCGTTCTGCAGTGTCAAAAAGGAGTTGCGAAAGAGCTAGGGAACGAGAGTCGCGATATATTTTTTTCTTTATTTGAAGAATATATTACATGGCACGAGTATAATCCGCCCCTTACGTTTTCTCGACAGTGCAGACAATGTAATTTTTTAAATAATTATCTCCAATAAGTACATAAAATGGATTAAATTTTAATATGTAAACAAGTGCTTCCCTCATTAATATTTTTCGAACTAGTTTCGAACGGGCGCCACTTGCGCGCGCGCGCGGCGCGTTCGACCGACGTGCGCGTCTGGCGTGAGGCGCATAGTTCGCGACTCAAGGCATTAAACAGCCGCTCCTGCGGCGAGCGGAGTCAGTCTTGGGCAAGATGGCCGGTCGGTCGAGCGCGGCCCACTATTACTACCTTGCGTTGATCCTCCATCTGGTCCTGCTAACGGAATGCAATTACGGAGTGCGGTACGGTGACAGGGCGAAGCGGCTGTACGTCGCGGAGTCCAGCGATCAGCAGTATCGGAAGCCGCTTATTATCGACAGACGGAACGCGGATCCGCGCGGCCAGGAGCACGACGACGGGGAAACGTCATTCGCGCGTACGCGCCGAGACGCGCCCGCGCCCGCGCCCGCACCTACGCCCGCGCCCGCGCCCGCACCGTTGCCGGAGCACCCGAATAATAATCCAAACATCACGACGAGGGTACGTACGTACAAGTAGTAACCTAACCGCTCGATCGTCGCCCGAAGGTCGCCCCCGCCGCCGCTGTTGCGTCGCAATTCGACCGGCGCGGCGGCGAAGACGGCTACGACGACGACGATTGTTTTCGCGTCGCGTACGAGAACGACCGGAAGAAACGTCGCACGACCTCCGGGTCTTCCGACACAGTCGCGCAAATAGACGCTCCGCACGAATACACACACATATGTGGACGCATACACGCGACGCGACACATACGCGCGCGCGCGCACGCGACACGCACGCACACACCCACCCTTCTCCGCCTCCCTCGCTCTTCGGCCACCGCTGGCTGCTGCGTGTCGTCCTGCGGAATTTTTCCCAATGGACCGTCGCGTCGCGTCGCGTCGAGAGAGAGAGAGAGATAGGCGCACAACGCCGTCCTTTGTGCGCGGCGCGCGAATAAGCCGGGGCAATAATTGCCGTATTATCTCTCTCTTCCGGAGTAAATTTAATCAATCTCGGACGAGAGAAAGAGAGAGAGTGAGACGGAGAAACGGAGCGTCGCGGGTCTGCTACGTTATTGACACGCCAAGGGGTCACTAACCGTCCCGCATATCTTCCCTCCGTTTTCTATTTTTCTTTCTTCCTTATTGCTTTTCCCGAGTTTTCCACGCCGTCCGGGGGACTTCGTAAACAGTACGCCCCCGCCGACGCTCGTCGTCGGGACGTACACGCGCCGTTATTTTTAAAGCCGTTATTATTTTAAACATCGCGCCGTCATTATTTGGACGGCGTGGACTTTCCTTTTTTTTTTTACCAAAGATCGCCGTTTTTGGGGGAATGAGTATACTCGCCGCAATTTCTGGTTTATTTTTCCTGCGTAGTACGTACGTCTCCCGGTCTCCCCCTTACGTCACGTCGTCGTTGCGGGCTTAGTCACGTTTGAACACGCAGGAGGATAATGCATGCATTACGAGCACTTATTTTCGTGATAACAAAGAAAGCGCAGTTCTTGTCATTTGACCGAGGAGATAAGAGTCACCTAAAAGAATAGCGTTACGTTGTAGCCACGAGTTTCAGTCGGCTACAAATGTATCGCAAAGTATTATGTGTTTCTCCGTTTCCCTTTTTTATTATTCCTTGAGCTTATCGCACCACCTTATATTTATTAGCTCTTGGTTAACGTTCACTTTCTCATCTCCGATTTATTTGACAAGCGTTAATCAGTCGGCCATAATGTATCAATATCATGTTTTCAATACTATATGTTTCAAAATATTATTTTATTTCTCGACTAACTGACACAAAATAAAAAAAGTATGCACTACGTTTCGGCTCGAGGTTTGAGCCCTTCTCAAGTGCGGTCTAATCGTCAAAACCTCGAGCCGAAACGTAGTGCATACTTTTTTTATTTTGTGCCAGTTAGTCGAGAAATAGAATAACATTTTGGTTTTAACTTTCCTATACCCGCGCATTGGTCTGTCAGACCGACGATATACGTTTGCCTTGTTTTTTTTTAAATGGAAAAC